>NC_091968.1:8787878-9090909 GCF_036711975.1 Onthophagus taurus | reverse complement strand
TCTATAGAGGAAGACGATATTTCCAAAGCACTGAAGAATATTTCTATTAAGGATGCTGTGTTCATGCTTGCCAATGCTTGGGACAAACTATCGGCTAATTTAATAGCAATTAAAAGTAAAACATGAGAATGCTATTAAAAGCTTCAGTACATGTATTCAATGGGCGGAGGAGAATGCAGTCGATTTAAACACCGTAACAACCCTTAGAATTCTACGGCAACGCGCCATGAAATTTAAACAAGACTGCATGCGACACACAAAGTTGTTTGATTTTTTTAAATAAACTGTATAAAACATGTATTGCATATATTATCTAGTACAATAAATCTATAAATAAGTATTTATAAGACTTTTTTTGATAATATTTAAATATGACTTCAATAATCCGCATGCTTCCATAATCTGAATTGAGCTGGTTTTAATTGATTCGGATTAGCGAAGCTTTACTGTAATGAACTAAAGTAGCATTAATTACAAATGTAAAAAAAGCGTAATTACCCCATAATAACCCTTACTAGAAAAATGAAATAAAAATATGCATGTTTTTTCACTTTTTTGATTAAGTTGTCTATGAAACTTATCATAAAACATACATATAAAATAAAAGTTCTTAAAAATTTGTTAAACAAAACACCAGAAACATGTAAAAGAGTAGAGAATAATCCAAATCCAAATGTACAGGTGTCCAAATTTCGATGGGTTTGCAGGGTATCTCAGTTATTATGAAAGATAGAAAGTTGCGGCTTTCGCGAACTTGAACTACTAGTTTTGTGAAACTTACAATGGCGCAAACCAAATTTTCATAGACCTCTTCGTTTTTGATGAGTGTTTGATATTTACGATTTTCAGACACCTCCTGTATCTCGGCTATCCGGAAACTTAGTAGAAATGTAAAAATGGGTTCTACTAGATTTTTTCACGTGGAATCCAATGGTGCACGTAGAATTTTTCTAGTAATCACGGTTTTTGAGTTTTTGAGACAACTCAAATACTATATACTCAACTTCTAAAATACTTAACTCTTAATAACTCAAAAACCGTGACGACTAGAAAAATTCTACGTACACCATTGGATTCTACGTGAAAAAATCTATTAGAACCCGTTTTTACGTTTCCGGATAGCCGAGATACAGGAGGTGTCTGAAAATCGTAAATTTGGAAATACTCCCTGTATATCAAAAACGAAGAGGGATATGAAAATTTGGTTTGCGCCATTGTAAATTTCCCAAAAAAGTAGGTTCGCGAAAGCCGCTACTTTCTATCTTTCATAATAACTGAGATACCCTACAAACCCATCGAAATTTGGACACCCTGTACAGGGTCTGTCACGACAAGCTGAGTCTATATGCATATGGCAAACTACCTGCACTATTTTTGTGAAATTTTGCATATGGGTTTACCCGAAGTTCTCGTTTCAGCTCAAATATTTTCAGATTTCTCCAACTTCCGGTTATACCGGAAATGGACCCTAACTTCGTTATTTTAACAACTTTTATTGAATTTTCGAGATCCCCGCCAAATTTTAATACAATTTGATATAAGTTATCATATGTCTTTCATGTCATTTTTCAATTATTTCAGTCTTTTCGTAAATTTTGGCAGATGCAACCCTTCACAATAAATATAATTTTTCGAAATTACGGTCGAGTCCGGCCAAATATTGTCAAAGTTTGCACAGAGACGACCCACAGCTTACATAATGCCATTTAAAAAGATGAAATTTTCGACTTTTCGAGATTCGGGGCAAATTTCTGACAACTCTGTATAATTTTTTAAAAAACTTTTAAAGGGTTATGTCACCTATGGGTCCTCTCTGTGCGAACCCTGAGAATATTTGGCCGGGCTCCTGTAATTTTGACAAATTACTTTTATTATGAAGGGTTGCATCTGCCATAATTTTCGAAAAAACTGAAATAATGCATAAATGGTGCACTCTAGACATATGATGACTTGTATCAAATTGTATTAAAATTTAGTGTGGATCTCAAAAATTCTATAAAAATTGGTGCATTCCATTTAAAATAACGAAGTTGGGTCCATTTCCGGTATAACCGGAAGTTGGAGAAAACTGAAAATATTTTAGTTGAAACGAGCACCTCGGATAAACGCTATATACAAATTTTCAGAGAAATAGTGCCAGTAGTTTGCCACATAGATATAGACTCAGCTCGTCGTGACAGACACGCTTGATGGTAAAGATACCCATAAGAGATACAAACAGACCGGCTGCATAATTGGAAATGAGTTATGCGCTGTTATGCGCAAGCGCTAAAGAACGTGACAAACCGTACATCGTCGAAACCAGGTACGCATTTGACTTGTCGCCGACCAGTCCGCGGCACGTCCACGGGTCGGATGGAACAGCACTTTTCAACTGCGCAGGCTGGTGACTGTCAATTGGCAGTCAAAAGTGCTGTTGGAACGAACCTTTTATAATTTTGTCGTCAAGTTTGACGTACAATTTCATAGCCGACTACTAAATTTTCTCTTATTTTAAGTAACATTACGAAATACGTGTCTTTAGTTATTTAAGTTTTTTATGAAAACGACAAAGTTTTTTAAAAAATAATACGGGTAAGAAAAGTTTTAGAATTAAATTCCACATGAAATGTAGTAATGTGTTAAATTCGCCAAAAGGTTAAAAAAATTTGTCAAAATTTAGGGTACCATCACCCTTAATCAACCCTATGAAATGTCTCAATTGAGTTCAATTTGCTACCAATTGATACCCTTGGTACACTAAATAATGTACACCAAATTTAGTTTTTCTAGCTTAATGTATTACCAAGATATTGAACTTTTTAAAAATTTAAGAGCCAACTCTGAAGGCCTATAACTCCTGAGGTGTACAACTTAGTATAGAGCTAAGTTACGTTAAATCATCTTAATTTATTGCCCTCTACATGTCCCTGCTCTGTGTCGGTTCTTATGTGAATCACCCTGTATAACCTAACGTGTGAAAATGCTGTAATAATGTGGACATAACAAATAAATTATTATTATTATTAATGGGCGACAAATCAGGCGACCGAGCAGGCCATGGGAGGGCGGCAATGCTAGCTTCTTCCAAAAAACGGTTTGTAGCCCTTGCCGTATGAGAGGGCGCATTATCCTGTTGAAAATGGGATTTTCCAGCCCCTGAAGATATAGAAGCGCAACGGCACATTCTAGCACATTGGCAATATAACGAGCGGCGTTTAAGTTGCCATTAATGAAGACCAAGGGTGACCTGGAACCGTAACATATTGCACGCCATATCATCACTTCTTGTATGAAGGCTGTATTGCGTTCCACAAAAAATGTTGAATTTTTACGTTCTGTTAGACGGTGAAGTGGTGTAAGAGGGAGACATAAAAATGGACGATATGAACGCAGCTCATCACACCTTATCCGGCGATAAACAGATGACATTGACATTTTGGGTCCTACACCTCTCATCCAATCACTTGATTCAATCGAGTTGTTAAAAGTCTGTCTCTTGTGGCCAAAAGTCTTAAGCGACGTTCTTCGCGATATGTAGTCCTGCGGGGACGTCCAGAGCCAGGGCGATATTGTTGCATCGATTGATCGGACCATTTGGACCAATATCTCAATACCGTTGTAACATTTCGGTTTACACGACGAGCAATTTCTCTTAGCGAAAGTCCGGCCTCTCTCATGTCAATAATACGGCCACGTTCAAAATCAGGCAATTGGGAAAAATATTGATGTTGGCATTGTTCCCAAGTTTAGAACGAAATTGTGAACAATAATTTGCAAAATTGACTCACTGATTTTATTATTTCTTCAAATTTATTCGTTCAAAATCAGTCAATTGGGAAAAATGTTGATGTTGACGTACTCTTGGTATTGTTTCCAAGTTCAGAACGAAATTGTGAACAATAATTTTCAAAGAAAAAAAAAATTGAGTGCAAAGGAAAAAACAAAAAAAAAGAACCAAACTACTAGCTAGATTTTATTCATTTTAAATCGTTTGTTCTAATGAGAGATATCGTTGATAAAAATTTCAATAAAATCGTTTAACAAATTCTAGGTGTTGAAATTTTTATGGAAGTCAGTTTAGTGTTATTTCAAATGCATCATAATTTTCTTAGTTATTAATAAAGTTTGTACATTTTTTGCTGTCAACTGTGACTAAAATGTCATTTACCTTTACCGTTATATCTACTTTTGCTATTTTTATTCTTCTAAGTAAAATAAATCATCAAAAATATTAGAAATTTCTACTACCATTGTTGAGTAATTCGTGATTTTCTAATATTTCGGAGGGTGTTTGAATACGGATTTTCCATATTGTAAATAAAACCCAATAAATTTTATAGATATAATTTAATTAGGTACCCAGAAGTACATTTTTTATATCACACATACAGACATACTGTAGATTAAAAGCATATAGTTTATATAGAAACTCAACATCGTCATGCTGCCGATTTTTTTTATAAAACACGATTATTATGGGGATTTATACATAAAGAGGTTAAAAATCGATACAAATTATAAAAAAGGAGGATGATGTGTATTGAATAGGAAGAGGAAATATAAAGTTACAAAAAAATCAGACTACGACGTGTTAATTAAATAATAAAATTTCATGGCACAACTTAGTAGCGACAAGTCTTTTTTTGTACTTTACTAAGTTTAAAAAACTATTATACATAACTATTAATTATACTTATACACAGTTCTATATACATATACAGAGTAATACCATTCATAAAATAAAATTAAAATAAAATTGAACCGAAAAGGGGTTATTTTTTGACAGTTTTTAGAAGGATTTAATATAAAATACTGTAAGGGGAATACACGCTCAAAAAATATCATTTCGATATACATATATTTTGTTTAATTTTTAATAATTTACTCATCTCCCGTTCATTAGAAAAAAGAGCTGTCTTTTTCCTTTAAAAATAATCACAGTAAAGATTCCAAGTTCTCAATACCAAAGAGTCACTCTCACGCGGTACACTTACATATTTATAATTCCATTCGTTTTGTTTCAATTAATTTTTATTAATTAGAAATTATTTTTTTTGTTATGATTTGGTCAAAATCTTTTCATAAAATTGTATAGCAAGAAAAGTTATTTCATTAAAATTAATATGATAAAAAAATTAATCTAAATAGTATGAAATAAAAATAATTCTGTGATGATTGATCATTATATCACTCAAGTTATTTTTTTTACTGATATGCATGCAGGTTAGATTACTTCTTAATCTTTTAATTTTATTCGTAGACGTGTATAAAAGAACTGGATTAAATTGTGTTTTATTTTCCATTATTATTATTCATTTACTTTTTTTTAATATTAATATAGTGAGGAGATTACTTGTTTTACTACAACACGGTTTCAGCTTACATTTTTTTTTCTGACACGATCATTTTACGCTCTAAAGAAATGATTTTGCATTCATATCTACTTGATACTTTTAATTTTTTACTTTACATACACATTAATCTGCATGTTAACCCTTTAACGTTTTTATAAGTACTGTTCGAGAATTCTAATTCTTAGCTTGTTATAATAATCTTCGAAATGAAACTGAAATTTAATCTTAAAATGTGATTAAAGGGTTAACTGTTTATTTATATCACAAAAAAAAATAAGTATTGCACTAACAAATAAATAGCTTTTTTTGGGGAATTTCTTTAATGTTCTTAATTTTAATTAGGCCATCTAAATAGTTGATTTACTCTTAAGCTATCAGCGCGAAATCACTAATTATCATTTTTTTTAAGATATTTTTTAAAACCGCGTTTATTTTATTTTATTTATCCTATTGCACGTAAAACTTCTTATTAATACTTACATAATATCAGTCGCATCATCGTAAAAACTCACCCGAATACATAAATCAGCGTTAAAAATGTTGTTGTGAATCGTACTTTCTTTAACCTATTTCTTAAAAACATTGTAAAATTTGTTTTTTTTGTCGAATTCAATTTTTGTATCATTTTTTTGTTAATAATGTGTTGTTGTTGCTTCGTTGCACCGCGGAAATTCATTGTGCAGTCAAATCTTGGTTTGGAAGGGAACGTTATATGAAATATAAATTAAATTATAATTATAACTGCAGTTAAACCTAGATATAACGGACCTCATCGGTATATTAGTATATTTAAATATAAATGTTAGCGTTCAGAGAGAGAATCCAACTGGGGTTATTCCCCAAGTTACTCTATAAGATGTATAAATCAAGGAAGGTAGAACTAACACTAAACCTTGAACTAGAAACATTCGGGTTTAGCCGTCTTAAGAGACGTGTGGCTAAACCCGAATGTTTCTAGTTTTAGGTCTAGTGTTAGTTCTAGTTTTATTGTTGCTGCTATTCAGCGTTTAATTGTTATAGAGGAGAGTAGCCGAAGTTGACAACTATAATGTAATGTATTCTTAATATAGACAATTTATGTTGCGTAGTCCCTGCAGAACATGATATCGTGCATTCAGCTGGCTTCTGAGCCATGACAAAGCGAGCAGTGGTAATTTTGTGTTTACAAGCATGTCGTTGTAGAAATTTACATGTCTTCCATAGCGTGTTGATCGATTTAATTATTATATCATTGGATAGAGAATTTATTCTCCTATAGTTGTGTGAAATAATCTTATTGCAATTAGTTCTATACGAATTAATATAAGACAAACAAAATTTTGTTAAAGTTACTTAGTTTGGACCACATAGTGGTTGCTCAAATTGAAACACCCTGACGGAAAAAATTCAAATGTGAATGAAATGAAAAGACTTGGACTACCTACATTTTCTGTCGAAATGGAAAATCTTCTTGCTGAACACATTCTGAAATGTGAAGAATATCTTTTTGTTCATTAATATTATTACTTCCCATCTTGTTAGAATATTTATGTGAATAAAAAACTTTGCTTTCTTTGATTTTCTTTATTTTCGGCTTAACCGGTTTCGACTATTTTTTAGTCATCTTCAGGAACAATAGCCACGTCAGTTTCACTCTTAATTTTCATAATCTGAATTCATCTCTTCTTTTATATACGTTTTCTTGAATTTTTTGTTATTAAATGATCATCATTGAGATGAATTCAGATTATGAAAATTAAGAATGAAACTGACGTGACTATTGTTCCTGAAGATGACTAAAAAATAGTCGAAACCGGTTGAGCTGAAAATAAAGAAAATTCCACCCTTCTGAAAAGCAAAGTTTTTTATTCACATAAATATCTTTTTGGATTAACTATCAAGGAAATAAGAAAATTGGCTTTTGATGTCGCTGAAAAATACTCATTGTCACACATTTTCAACAAACACAAGAAAACTGCTGGGAAGAAATGGTTTTATGCGTTTATGAGGCGAAACTGTCCTCACGCAAGCCGGAAGGAACCTCTATGGCAATGGCAAAAGGATTAAATCGAGAGAATGTTTACCATTTTCTTGTTATTTTGGAGAAAGTTGTGGATAAAAATATGCTGACACCATATTTAACGTCGATGAATCTGGATTCTCCAGTATGCAGTAATCGATGCGAAGGAAGATTGTGGGGAAAGGTAAACGACAAGTTAGGCTATAACGAGTGGTCAGCGCGGAGTTAATACAACTATGGTCTGCGCGGTCAGTGCAGCTGGGGTTTATGTCCCTCCAATGCTAATTTTTAACCCTCAAACGGTAAGGTGGCTGATTTGTTTATTTCTCTCCCCATCCGTTCTAACGGCTGCGAGAGAACAGGTACCCTACCAGGCAATACCCAGCAGATCATCAGAGGAGCTTCATCTTTCCGGTAAGTGGCCTTGAACTATGGCGTCTTTTTTTAGCCAGCCTTACCAGCTGCGTTACACTTCTGCTATTAAGCACTTTTGCAATTTTTTCAGTTCTTTGACGTAATAAGTCGTTACAAAATGTTTCACACTCCCAAGGAGGTGTTGGTTGAATTACGGAAGCAACAACAAGACTCAGATGATGAAACAAGTGATAAAGGGAGCACAGAAATTGAGTCGGAACGATGACATATTGTCGAATAGTGAAAGTGAAGATGATTTTATTTACGATGAAAATGATGACTCTCGATTTAGAAGTAAATAGAAATAATAGAGATAATGAAAATTACGAACTGGGCGAGGATTTAGAAAGTATGTGGTGTGACAAGCCGGTTCTTTCAAAATGTTCCAGAACGACAACTTGTAATATAATAACCCATCTTCCAGGACCTAGAGGGAAAGGACGAGGAATTACTGACGAATATAAAATATTTTCATTTTTTATAAATGATGAGATAATAAATAATTTGAAAAATTTAGACTCCAATACAAAAATACAGTTCAGTGGTTTTTATCAACAACAGATGTAATCGAGATACAAACTATAATTGGACTCCTGTACATGAGTGTTGTACTAAAAGACTTTGTGCTATGCCTTGAGGATATGTTCTCTGCAACATACGGGCCTCCTGTATTTCGTTGTATTATGTCAAAGAAAAAATTTGCCTTTCAACAATTGCTTAAAAATTATAGCCCCTCGGAATATAGTACAGTAGATGAAACTCTACTCAGTTTTCGAGGCCATTGTCCATTCAAAACCTACATTCCGTCCAAACCCGATAAATACTAATTGAAAATAATGTCGCTTTGTGACACCCGAACGTTTTATTTTATAAAAGGCTTACCATATACAGTGTACGGGACACACTCCGCATCAGAGTATCATACTGTTGTAGGATGCATTATTCTGAAGCGATCTTTCTAATAAAATTTTTCCGAAATGTTTATAATAACCGCACGGGAACTGTTTAAAATCGTCCAATAGCGGAAAACGTTTATTTGTCTTTCCGTGTCGAATCTATTGGTGAGTAAACATCAGAAACGAGTTTTGAACGGCGCGGCGGACCGGCCGGGGTGGGACCGATTGCCTAAGTGTGATTTACGATCTCCAAAGGCGTTTCCCTAAGCTTTTGTTGAATCGCTATTGGAAGACTTTAAACAGTTTCCGTGCGGTTTCGGAAAAATTTTATTAGAAAGATCGCTTCAGAATAATAACATCGTGCAACCGTATAATGCTCTGATGCGGAAGGTATGGGGCACTTGTATTGGTAAATAAAAAAAGAAACGATAGGGTAGATCTACCTTTGCCAGCACAGTAGTCTTACAGCTCACTGAATGTATAAATGGAACCAATAGAAATATAACAGCTGACAATTGGTTCTCATCTTATGAACAAACCAAAGCATTCCTTGAAAGAAAAGTTACATTTGTGAGTACTTTGAGGAAAAATAAAATTCAGATACCTCATGCAATGCTGTCTCCAGCTCCACTCGGGTCTTCAAAATTCATGTATCAAGATGACAAAACATTGGTTTCTTTCACTCCGAAGAAAAACCAAAAAGTTATTGCTGAAAACTCCAATGAACCAGAAATCGTCCAGTTTTATAATTTAACTAAAGACGTTCTGAACATGCTTTGTCGAAGATGGCCGATGAGATATTTTTATGGGATTCTAGAAATTGCTGCCGGGAATAGTTTTGTTATTTACAAATGGAACGCAAAACTAGATACGTTCTCTAATAACGCGAGAACCTCATTTCTCAAAAAGTTTTGTTCCTTGACGAAACCAATAAGTACGTCAATAAGCAAGCTTTTAGGCGATGAATTACAAGAAGTTGCTATGTCGGTGCAGACCCTTAAAAAAAAGATGTGATTTTTGTGATAAATCACAAGATAGAAAGTGAAACGTTTTGTGCAAAATGTAAGCGTTGCCTTTGCGAAAGTCATAAAATTATTTTATGTACTAATTGTAATTCCGATGATGAATTGATGTAATAGGTATTATCTACTCTCCTTTTTTTAAATCTTTGATTTGGTTAACTAATTACTTATATTTTCCTCTCTTTTACGTGTAGTACGTTATTATTTTTATCTCTAAAAAGATTGTTTTGTTTTTTCCTTTTTAAGAGAAATAGTTGAAAAATACTGTTATTTTTTATGATCACGATATAATCCACTTATTAATAAATACTGTGTTTCTGGGGCAGGGTCGGATTCGACCCCACCTTGCTATTTATGTCACAAAAATCCATCTTACCGTTTGAGGGTTAAAAAAAAGAGAATCAACGATTTAGAAATTGGAGCATCGCCAGCAAACAAAGCATTGTTACTATCTCTGATACCAGCTACATAAATTCCGAGTTGTTCGTTACCTGGTTGAAATATTTTGAACAGCACGTCAATTGCAGCAATAACAAGAAGGTAGCTTTATTACTAGATGGACATACCACGCACAGCAGAAATTTCGATGCATGTTGTTTCGCTCGAGATAACGGAATAATATTATAAAGGTGTGTCCAGACATTGCACGGCGTTCGTCGGATTCAATTCTGTCGCGCACAATATATAGACATAGCGGCAAGTACGACGAACACGAATACACCCAAATAGGGCAATATCTTTACACACCTTTACAGTTGCTTGGACACACTACTCATCGTTTGTAATCTTTAGACATTGCTTTCTTTGGGCCATCACAAATATATTTTACTCAGGCACAAGAAACTTTTTTTCGTCAATGTAAAGGGGACAAAATAAGCAAAATGCAGAGTTGTAAATTGCTGAATAATATGGAAAAGCAGCTACAGTTGCAACTGCCGAGAATGCTTTTCGTGCCTCTGGTATTAGGCCTGTTAATCGACATGTCTTTCAAGATAGCCAATTTGCACCAATTTTAGCAACCTAAACCAAGTACTGAGTCTGAGCCAATATCAATGTCATCAAGTGACAGTGAAGACGATAACATTGTTGTTGATGTATGTCAAACCAGAACAATCAAAAATGTTCAAAATTGCCTCCAAAACAGAATCCACTGCCATGACCATCACTTTCTCGAGCTAGAGGAATTGCCCAGAAAGCTGCATTAATAACAAGCAAGAAAAATCTTTAAAACTGCAGCAAAACAAGAAAAAACAAACGAAATTTGGAACAAAACAACAAAAGAGACAAACTAAGACAACATGGTTCTGTTTTATGTATGAGGAAGAAAAAGCAGAAGTTTAAGTTTAACACATCTTTCGTTATTACTAATGTTATAAGTTTAAAACTATGGTTTAAAATGATGAAATACCTAAATTTGACATTTTCGACATCAAAATTGATTTTATTTGAAAAATTTAAAATGATTGAGAGAATCTTTTTAGACAAAAAACTTTTTAAATCATCCCACGAATGTATACCATTAATAATATTCGCGTATTATTTTTTCTTACCAACCCAAGATGTAAAAATAATTAAAATCCCAAATTTGATATCAAAAAGGATTATATCTCAAAAATTAAAAATGATTGAAATAATCTTTTAAATCAAAAAACTTTCTAAATCATCCCATGAATGCATATCATTAACAATATTCGTGTATTATTTATTATTACCAATTCAAGATTCCAAAATAGTTAAGAACCCAAATTTGACATTTTCGACATCAAAAAGGATTTTATTTCAAAATTTAAAAATTATTGAGAGAATCTTTTTAGACAAAAAACTTTTTAAATCATTCCACGAATGTATATCATTAATAATATTCGCGTATTATTTATTATTAACCCAAGATGTAAAAACAATTAAAACCCCAATTTTGATATCAAAAAGGATTATATCTCAAAAATTAAAAATGATTGAAAGAATCTTTTAAGACAAAAAACGTTCTAAATCATCCCACGAATACGAATTATTAATAATATTCCCGAATTATTTATTGTTACCAACCTAAGAATCAAAAATAGTTAAAAACCCAAATTTGACATTTTCGACATCAAAAAAGATTTTATCTTAAGAAATAAAAATGATTGAGAGAATATTTTTAGACAAAAAACTTTATAAAACATCCCACGATTGTATATTATTAATATTCGCGTATTATTTATTATTACCAACCCAAGATCCAAAAACAATTAATAAAACTCCAATTTTGATACCAAAAAGGATTATATCTCAAAAATTAAAAATGATTGAAAGAATCTTTTAAGACAAAAAACTTTCTAAATCATTCCACGAATTCAATATTCGCGAATTATTTATCATTACCAACCCAACATTCAAAAACAGTTAAAAACCCAAAATTTGACATTTTCGACATCAAAAAGGATTTTATCTCAAAAATTAAAAATGATTGAGAATCCATTTAGACAAAAAACTTTATAAAACATCCCAAGAATGTATATCATTAATAATATTCGCGTATTATTTATTATTACCAACTCAAGATGCAAAAACAATGAATAAAACCCCAATTTTGATATCAAAAAGGATTATATCTCAAAAATTAAAAATGATTGAAAGAATCTTTTAAGACAAAACACTTTCTAAATCATCCCACGAATACAAATCATTAATAATATTCGCGTATTATTTATTATTACCAACCCAAGATGCAAAAACAATTAATAAAACCCCAATTTTTATATCAAAAAGGATTATATCTCAAAAATTAAAAATGATTGAAAGAATCTTTTAAGACAAGAAACTTTCTAAATCATTCCACGAATACGAATCATTAATAATATTCGCGAATTATTTATTATTACCAACCCAAGATGCAAAAACAATTAATAAAACCCCAATTTTTATATCAAAAAGGATTATATCTCAAAAATTAAAAATGATTGAAAGAATCTTTTAAGACGGAAAACTTTTTAAATCATCCTACGAATATGTATCATTAATAATATTCGCGAATTATTTATTATTATCTACCAAAGATTTAAAAAAAGCTAAAAACCTCAAATTTAACATTTTCATCATCAACATCGATTATAACTCAAAAACTAAATCTGCTAAAAGCAGACATGATCCGGTACATCAAATGTCACATTTGGGTGCACACAAAATGTGCTGAAGTTGTTGTATTATGTAATGGTCCAACCTGAGAAAGTGATTGCCTTGATTTGACCAAAAACATACATTTTTTAAATGTATTTTTTTACATTTTAAATTATATTTTCAATATTAATAAATATGCTAACATGTAGGCATTACTTGTACTTTTTATGTCGCATAAAATTAAAAAACGTTAAAACGGTCCATCTTAGGCTACTCTCCCCTATACATCAAGGACGGTAGAACTAACATTAGATCTTGAAGTAGACACATTCGGATTTAGCCGTCTTAAAAGACGTGCAGCTAAATCCGAATGTTTCTAGTGTTAGTTCTAGTTTTAATTGTTATTTAGCATTTTTTATTAAACTAGAACAAACACTAGAGCTACAACTAGAAACATTCTGGTTTACCCATCTTAAGAGGCACACAGCTAAACTCAAATGTTTCTAGTTCTAGATCTAGTGTTACTTCTAATGCTATTGTTAGTTTCGCCTTTAGTTGTTATTCAGCATTAGATTGTTGTATATTTTACACTATTTTGACACTAGACCTAAAACTAGAAAGTTGCTGGTTTAGCCATGCATCTTCAGACGCATATTAATCCGTTATATCTAGCTTTTACTGCATATAAAAGAACTCATTTAAATGCCTTAAAATTGGGTAACTTAAAAAAAAATTAATAACATTTTCCTAAAACATCTTCAAAGAATTTTTTTTTCTACAATTTTTTGAATTAAACTTCTTTTTCTAATCTTTCATTGTGTCTTTTTCGAACCCCGGGGTTTTATCGCCTCCGATTTCGCCCACATCTCATCCTCTGAGATGTGGTCGTCGAAATTTTGGAAGAAGTCGATTATCTTTTCATTCTTTTTGAACGGATAAGAACTAAAAAAAACACTTTTAACATTTTAAACCACCCAAAATATAAATTATTTACCATTTTTTAAACCTCTTCATATTCTCGACTATGTGATATTGTTGCCACCTTTTTGAGAAGTTAATTAAACCGTTTGAAAGTAAATTCGTATTTCCTATATGAACAAATGTTAAATCTTGAAGAACTAATCCACTACAAAAAAAATTAAGACGTTATAAATGTAATTAAAATTATTTTTGACTTACATATATGGTATACAAGGTGGTTGAGCATCAGCTAAAGCCATTCGGTAAGCTCGAAAACTTGATGAGCTATCAATGAGGGCACAATACTCTTTTAATCCCTCCTGAATTTGTTTTTGCCATTCCAATCGACGAATTGGTGCCGAATCCAACGCCGATAATAACGCAAGATACGAATTAAAGTTATTAATTTTTCTTAAATGTTTCATTATTTTAATAAATTTAATGCAATATTTTTCGCGATCTTTCGCCTCAGCTAAAAGTACTTTGGTTCGAGCCCAATAAGAAACTTTATTAAAATGTTCCGTAAATCTTGTTAAATTCGGCGATCGCTCTTCGTTTTGTTCTTCCGCCCAAATTAACACTTCCGGTATTTCAATCTTCACAAACAACTCCGCATCCAAAAACGTCATTTGTTCGGCGATTTGTTCCGATTTGAAATCTAATAAACTCGCTTGTGGCGTTTTTGTTGTTATCTCGACAACGGGGGGACGTTGGCTTAACACTTTGCAATCGTGTTTATCGAGGTGCTTCACCCTTAAAGCTTTGGCTAACGTTATTTCGCCGTATGATATTAATAATTGTACGAAATCCATTAACATTTGTTGTACGTTTTTATCTAAATCTAATGGCCTAAAAGATTTTTATTTTAAATTATGTTTAGATGGGAAATATACGAAAAACTTACGTTAAATCACTTACTACACGTATTAATAAAGCAAAAGCTTCCTTTTTCTTTTCAGGCTTTTTATCCGGTTGTGGATAAAAATACTTAAATCGGCGTAAAAGTTTTGCTATTAAATTAGATGGCGCAATAAACGTTCTGTATGTTGTTAAAAATGCTTCTTGGTATGTAAAAACTGAAAAGATATTAAAAATAAATTAAAAATTTATTTTTAATTAAATTAACAAGGTTAGATGTATAATTGATTGAATATACCGGGTGTTTAAAAATTGTGTTCGGATATTTTGCCCACTTATTATAGTTCTCCTCAAGATAAATAAAAAAGTCTTAGTAAACCTAAGTCCTAAAAGCAGTGGTTTCGAAGATATAAACAACTCCAGAGTTATTAGGGAATGAAGCGTCTTGGTCTTTAAATGTTTATTTAATGGGGAAAATACAAATAGAATATAAAAACCGAACACAAAATACTTAAAGTAAATCTCTAATTACAAGATCTTCCTCCATTTGAAGATATACTTGACATAATAATAATAATAAATTGTTTATTGAGCCAGAAATAATGATAACAAAAAACAAAATACAAAATTATGATAAGAATGATAAGAACAATACTCAAGTTTTGAAAATAGATTGCCCAGGATCTGATAAAACAGAATTCAGCCTAACCGACTAAACCCTATTTGATAGATATACTGCATGAACATCCAATCCAATAAACTTCAAAATGTACAACAGGAGACTATGATCAAGGATGTCAAAGGCGTTAGTGAAATCATGTAAAATTAATATTGTGGATTTATCCTGGTCCAGAGACCTGAGTACATCATCAGTCAAATCCAGGAGCGCAGTAATACAACTGAACTGTCTCCTGAACCCAGTCTGCTTAAGAGGCAAAATGCAATGTGCTTCCAGATAAATATTTAACTGCTTTATCATAAGTCTTTCTAAGATCGTTGAAAGAACCGGCAAAATTGTAATGGGCCTCAAATCCTTACAACCAGTGATAGGAACAACTTTGGGAATGGGGACAACAAAACCATACTTCCAGTAATCTGGAAACACTGACTTGAATCAAACAAAAATTGAAAAGATGGACAAGCACGTCAGGAATACGGGGACAAAACAGTCGAATCATATCTAGGCTGATTCCATCAGATCCAACTCCTGTAGACCTTAGGTTCAATAAAATCTGCTGGATACACTCAGTAGAGACCTCACTAAATGCAAACATGGACGAAGCAGGACGCATCCTATTATTATTATAGAAAGCAAGAAGATCAATATCAGGAGTAATCAAGCAGTCATTTACACTATTACTAAAAAATGTATTGATAACATTAGGATCTGACAAATGAGAAGGCAACGAAATAGCAAAAGATTTCAACACGTTAAACCTTCTCAAGTTTTTCCACAAACACTTAGAGTCACCGACAATTCAATTTTTTTCAAAAAATGTCTTTTTTTCCCGACAAATAGTCTATAATATTGAAAACTCTGCTGACTCCTAATCCTTTTATACTTAGCAAATGCTACATTCCTTAGTTTAATAATCTGCCCGAGATTCCAAGTGATCCATGGCAAAGCACGCTTTCTGATTACCTTAGTAATCATGGGTGCATGAAAATCAGATCAGTTTGTCATCAATTATATTAAGATCAAGGACAGCCTCCCAATTCATCAATTGCAGATCCTCATTAAAGGCAAGAACGTCAATACCAGGGAGACCACGAAAACTAATAACTGTAGCCTTAGACTTAGTACTCATTGATATCGCTAACTCATAAAAAACTAACAAGTGATCCGAGAACCCAACATCGACAGTGTCACAAACACGAAGAGGCAACTCCTTTGATATAATAATAACATCAATGAGTGTTTCAAAAAAAACAATCTGGCTTAAACTAAAAGTATTTAGAATTGAAAGTAAACAATCAGTAGAGGGGCCAGGCATCATGAGGTTAATGTTAAAGTTACCCAAAATTAATACTCTATCCATTGCAACATAAATCTCTGACAATGACTCGTCAAACGAACGAAGAAACAAATTAATATCAAAAGAAGGAGGCCTATAGATAACTCCAACTGCAAAATTTAAACCATTGAGCCGAATCTCAACCCAAAGCTGTTCTACTCCAGGAACATGCACAACATCAATACCTCACCATTCAATGCAACTCCGTATATATAGACTAACTCCACCGCCCCTAGATGGCCTGTCCGATCTAACTAGGTGATAATTATTGATACAAACAACAGATGCCTCAATATCCGAATTTAACCAAGTTTCAGGCATAGCAAAAACATCATAATCAAACCGAAGTACATTAACCCTGAAATCATCAAAGTGTGCAAGCAGGAACCTCACATTCAAATGACCCATACGAAAAGTATCCAAAAAAAATACAATTAAACAAGTATTTCAGATGAGAATGAGCAAAACAAAAATAAATATAAATATACAAACAAAAAAGTAAATGACAAGTTACAAATTATATGACGATTTTAAATGATAATTGAAAATAGTTATTTTTGATACAAGATAGCGAAATGATACTCTCGTTCGAGAATGCAAAAGAATTTCGCTGTCGTGTATCAAACAACATTTTTTCGAAAACTGTGTATTCTAAAGTTATAAATTAATAAAAAGACCAAATTCCGTATAATGACATTTAGAATTCATTTAATGTTATGTCAAAAACTTAACGTCACATCGATTTAACCTGACATATTGAACAAATGTACAATTATAAATTTGCATTTATTAAACGTGAAATGAAATGATAAAACAATTAAATGTTAATTATTTTGTGTTTATAATTTGTTCATAACAATAAATTAACAATTAATAGTATCAAATTCTTTGATTGTCGTAGCTGGACGTAAAAGTCTTTTGCGTCCTGGACGTAAAAGACTTTTACGTCCTGTTGACAAAAAACTATCGTTTTGACGGTCGCTAAGTACTACGCAAAAGTCAACTTTTAATAGCAGTTTTCGAAAAAAAGTATTTATGTATATTATACAGAGTGTTTCATGAGGAATAGTACATACGTTAATATGTTATAGATTTGTTCATTTTAAGGAGAAAAGTTCTTAAAAACATATGCTCAATTCGCAAAGGTAACTGAGATACAGCTAGTTAATGCTGATGAAGCGAATGATCATCGTTGGTCTGAGGATAATCGGCATGCCAATGTTGTAACAAATTTTCAAGTAAAATTCTTTGTGAATGTATGGTGTGGAATGATTGACAATAACTTAATTGGGCCTTTCGTACTACCCGAGTGTCTAACAGCGGACAGATATTAAGAGTTCTTGCGCAATGAGCTTCCAATACTGTTAAAAGATTCTTTGGCTATCAGAGCCAATATGTTCTTCCAGCATGATGAGGTCCCTGCTCGCTACGGCTGTCAAGTGATGCAATAGCTGACCAAACCTTTGCGGAACGGTGGATTGGTCGTGGGGGTCCTATCAGTTGGCCAGCTTGGTCATCGGACCTTAATCCGTTAGATAACGATCTGTGGGGATGGCTGAAAAGCGATGTTTATCAAATAAAAGTAAAGATGCGTGATGAGTTAATCGCTCGTATTACGTCCAGTGCTGCACGAATCAAGGCACATCAGGATAAATTACGCAGCACAGTGCGTGATATCTTCAAGAGATTAGCCAAGTGCATTGAGTTAGGCGATGGGATATTCAAACAATTCTTTAAAGTCCAAAATTCGATATTTTATGTACATATTTAAATAAATCAGTTTATGCATTAACTCGCTGTATCTGAGTTACCTTTGAGAATTGAGCACATGTTTATAGGAACTTTTCCTATAGAACCTAAGTAGAAAACAGAAACATCCCGCTAACGTGAAAACAAAATACTGAAATAAATAATAGCGCTTAATAATATTTTCCTACAAAAGAATCGCGCACTCTTTCGAAGACTTCTGGAGATTGGCGAATAGTCTCCCATGCGTTTTGTATTCTTTGCTGGAGATCCTCTAAGTTATTAACAGGTGCTGAATACACTAATGATTTTAAGTAACCTCATGCAAAAAGTCTAGAGGTTTTAAATCAGGTGATCTATGTGGCCAAATTATTGAACCTCCTCCTGTCCTTCTACCATAAAATTCAGTATTAAGAAAATTACGAAAATTAATTAATTAATGAACCATATTTGCAACCTATCCTGGACAGGTACATCTTTGAATAATATCGGCAAAGTGTTTCGCAGAAAAGCCAAATAAGTTTCAGCAGTTTAGCGATTAGGAAGAATCGTTATACCAAGCCAAACATTTACAGAAAACTTATACTGGCTTCTTGATTGCACAACAGCGTGAGGATTTTCATCCGTCCAAAAGTGATTGTTGTGAAAATTCAAAATTCCGTTTTTTGGAAAAGCAGCTTCGTCAGCTACCGTATAAAATACTACCGTGAAATATTGGATTTTGTGCAAGCTTCTGCAACATCGTTCCACAGAATGCTCATCTCGAAACGTAGTCAGCAGCGACTACTTCTTGCATTCGTTGAACATGGTAAGGATAATAATAATAATAATAAGTTTATTGAATATGCATCAAAATGTATAATATTCTCGTCAAATAAAAGTCGTAATAATAATGACAATATTCATTAGTTTATCTTCATCGCTGCAAAGTATTCGTCTATGGAGTAGAATTCCTTTTCTAAGAGCATATTCTTGACCTTTCTCTTAAAACTCTTCATATTCAATGTTTTCAAATGGAGTAACAATTCATTGTATAATAATATTTTTTTTGTGATTTTGTTGTTTTGTGATATGGAAGTTTGATGTCATCTGCTTGTCCGGTGCAGTAGGGGTGAGACTCTGTAATTGTGGTTAGTGAATCCCTGTTTTTGTGTATATAATGTAGGCACGTAAGTATATATGAGGATGGTAATATCGATATTTTTAGAATTTTAAAATGACCTCTACAACTCTGATTTTGTTTTAGACCTACTAGCGTTCTTATCGCTTTCTTTTGTAGTTTGAAAACTTCTTTTAGGTCACTGGAAGCACCCCATATTACTATGCCATACACCGCCATACTGTGGAAGTATGCGAAATACACATTTCGTGATTTAACCGATGGTAAGTTTTTTGCCATTACTTTCAAACAATTTTTTTCATTAATATTTTTCTGTAGGATTTGTGAAGGCAAATTCAGCGTACATCTCGCCTAGTGTTCTTTTAAGTTCGTCTGTGTTATTGTTTGTGTTGTTGTCGTTGTGTTTTTTGTCATCGTTTGTTTCAGTTTCTTTTCGTTTCGTATTTTCATCATTTTTTTCGTTATGGAGCACTTCTTTTCTACGGGCCTCTTCTTTCTTGTTCCAGAAGTTATTCTCCGGCTTGTGTATGTTGACAGTTTTTTTATGTTTGAGTTGTTCGGGCTTTTTGCACATCGTATTGAAGTGGACAGATGTTCGTCGCTGCAGTTGGCGCATCGCGGAGCAGTCGTTTTGGGTTTGGTGCAGTCTTTCGTGATATGGCTTTAACCACACTTCATGCACTTGAATTCGCCGTTGCAGTTTTTCTGTGCGTGTCCAAAGAGTTGACACCGATGGTACTGTATGATCTCTGTTTTTGTTCGTAACGATTCTACATTGACTGCCGTTCCGCATACCTTAGTGATGGAATAATTGGCGCTGGTTTGCCCTGTTTTGCCATTCATGCGGGTATCTTTTGCCATTAGGCCATTAGGTCTTTTTCTGCTTCCTCTAGGGTCGTCTCCTGTATGACTCCCCTAATTACTATCTTCAGTTTTTTTTTCTGACCTTAAGTCGTATGGGTAGAACTGAATTTGCTCATCTTCCAATAGTTTTTTGAACTGTCTGTAATCATATTCGGTTGTGGGTTCTATGTTTATCCCCTGTGCGACCAGTTTTGCTTTTACGTAGTTTATTTTCTTTTTATTCATGAGGTGGCTCACGTCATTCCATTTGTTTTTTTTTGCGTTAGAACTAACGGTGCTACTTTCGGTTTCTTTATTGCGTCGACTGTTGCCAATTTTTTTTCTATTTGATGTGTTGGTTCTAGTTTATTTTTTGGCCTCTTCTCTATTTGTTCGTCTTCTGCCTCTTCCTCGTCATGTCCTTCTTCTTCCATGTTTTCTTCTTCGTGATCGCCCAGTTGGGCATATCTGTTGCTTATTTCGATTTCAGGATCTTCTTGTTGTATTTTTCGTTTTTTCTTTCATTTCGGTGGACCGAACTCCTCATCTTCGTTTTTGGTTTATTCTCTCTTGAAGTAACATCGCGATGGCCCTTAAAAGGTCCTCCAAGGTTTTATTGCCAAGCTCTTGGATATCGTCGATGTTCATTTTTATTGACGACGACGCTCTATTGACCGTTTTGGGATTCACCGCTAGAGGCCGACGCTTCTCTTGACCAACGAGTTATGTTGACAATCTAAGACCGCGACGGACTACTATAAAAGGAGCCCCAAACACCGCAGTACGTTGGTCTGCCGACAGGAGACTACGACAACGCACTGAAGATGCCAGGTGAAATCTTGGTGAAAAGTCTACCCCTTTACAAAGGGAACCAACAGGACGTATGGATGAAATTTTGTCCCGACAGCAGCAACACATACAGTATGTTAATTAATTATCGTACCCGACATCATCATTGCAAGTATGCAACCAATATCACAGTATTGGTATTGCAATAAGCAAATCGCGTATTTTAAAATAAAGACTGTGATATTGGTTGCATACTTGCAATGATGATGTCGGGTATGATAATTAATTAAAACACTGTACTTCTCCATCTGTGAAGCGCTACGCATTAACATTATTTACATTTACCACTAAAACTACGCATGAGAACAAAATATTATCACTTTTCAATCAATAATAATCCACTATACACAAAACGGATATGTAAAAAAATGACATACTGCAACTAGACAAGCGAGTCAATAGTCGCAGAGTAATTGGAGAAAACTAAACAAAAAAAATACACTCGTAATTTTTACGATATTTTAGCTTTCTAGGGTTAAACACTTATTTATTACAATGTTTATGATTATTTTCCATTTCTGGTGTGTTCATTTTTACATTCTTACCTCCATTTTTAGTTGCTTTTGTCGCTTGAATAATCAAAGCATCAATACATCCCCCTCTGATATCGGGTCCATCATCTTCCGGTGATTTAAATACTAAATAATCCGTGATATCAACCGCTTCCATTAAATCAACATCGCACGGTTTTACTTCAACTAAAGCTTCTCGAACTTCCTCTTTCGGGATTATAACGGAGGTATGTTCCAAAAGATCGGGTAAAGATTTCGCTGGTGCTTTTTCTTGAATATTTCCTTGAGGAGTTGGGGGAGGTGAAGATTTTGCGGAACTTGAGCGGGATCGTTTTGGGGGTAAAGCCGGTGGGGTCCCGCTTGGTGGAATCGGGCTGATTGAAAGGTTTGGGGAACGAATTGGGGATGGAATCGGACTGGTAATTTCACCGGAAGTGTGCGGAATGGTGAGTGTTTGTGAGTGCATCGAACGAGAACATGAACTTGTGTGTGAAAACGAACAAGATTGAGTTGTTGGGAGGCCGAGTTGTGGGGGATGTGATGCTCTTTGACCTTGAATAACCATTGAATGACGCTCGGTAATGAATTCGGTGTCACCGGAATGTGAACAATTTCCAAACATTTCCATATAAGCCATAACTACATTTTAATAAAAAGAAAAAATTAAATCAAGACCGTTTTTTTTATTTAAATTATAAATGAAAGCAAAAATTCTTCTTTGTATACAAAAAAATTTTTCTCCATGCAATTTTTATTTGCAACATGCTTTCAAAAAATTCTTGCCTTATTTGGAGGATTTTTCGGGGTGTTGTGCTTAAATATATTGTCAAAATAAATAAATGTACAAAAATAAAGCCGGGATTGATGGTGAATAATTGGTGAATATTTGGTGAAAATCAGTGAAAACGTGATAAAAAGCATAAAATTTGTTGCTATTTCGGCCACTTTGTCACAAATCGAGGCCTTTTTGTTCGTTTTGCATTGCACTACAAAATTTTGTGGCTTTAACTTACCGGAATAAGCCACCGATTGGAACACTAAAGAAATAACATACGTAAAGAGATAAAATTAGAAATAAAAACTACGATTATCAACAAAAATGGGTCCAATTAAAAATTATGATTTAAAAAAGTAATATTAAGATATATAACTTACTGTGACGTTTCTTTAGTGGTAAAGGTGGCGGCTTTCCGTTATCTTCAATCATTGATACACTCGTATTTGATCTGCTGTGAGATTGGTGAAGATGACATGTCACTAATAAATCACCACCTTAAAACGAAAAAGTGTTTAAGTAAATATCAAAGTAGAGTAAAATCAGTTACGTTTTAATAAACTTATTATTATGATTGTTAATTAATTGTAGAATCTCTGAAGATGGCTATTAGCCAAAACTAGTAAGACTCATGTTTATTATCTAATTAAAGATCAGTTTAAAAGGTACTACAAAATTAATCCTGATCTATATACAAGAGATTAATATATCAAATTCAACACATTTTGCAGAACATTAAATTTAATAAAATTTGCTTGAATGAAGAATTAATTCTTAAATACACAGAATATAAATTACCTCAACATTTGAGGTTCTTCTCACAAGAAGAGTCTAGAAAATAACTATATTTACAATATTTTAACAAATAGATTGCATTATTTAAAAAGACACGATATTATAGAACAATAAAAACATTTCGAAAGAGAACGACTAAATACATCTTGGAGAAATAAAAATAACAGGATTAATAAATTGAGCAACAAAACTCAATTCTAAATTCAACACTCATTCAAAACTCAACATCCGATTTAACTTATCAACACAAATTTCACCCCAACATAACTAACCTATCAAATATTATTTTCAACTAAAAAGAACTGGCTCAACAAAAGACACAAATATACCATAAAACCCTCGCAGCCAAGATTGATCTAGAATGTGCTACCATTGGAGCTTTAGAGGAAGATCACTTCAGAATGAATCTCATCATATCATTAATGCAAACAAAAATGCAGGCCTAGTTTTACGCTAATATCCCAATTATCAAGGATAAACTTCATTCAAAAGATGTTGGCCACATTTACAACTTGCTCAAACTTTGTACTGAACATATTTTTTTAATAATGCCTTAACGATCAGGTCCAGAGTTCAAAAACTCCTTTATATAAATTCCTTTAAGATGAAGCTACACTTCAGAAACAAATAGATGACCTGAAGGAGGTTATAGAAGGTTTAAAAACTCAACAAAAAATCTTAACCCTCCAGTAACCACCAAAGTGGTGTATACCACAGACGAAGATGAGTTAGCTTTGGAGACTGATTGGATAATAAAACAAGCTAAAGGAAACAAAAAACGTAAAACTGAAACCTCGCCATCTAAACTGTCTTCGGAAATTGAAAGCAAACCTGAAAAGCAACCGATACAATCGGGCACAAAAAACAAACTGAAGGTATTACTACCCCCACCAATACTAATTTATAATGTCAAACAATATGATGCCATTTATAAATTACATTTAAAGCGTAAAACTACATCTTAATTCGGAAGAAAAGTACAGAGAAGCATTAAAGATGCTTACTGAAAAGAATTTGTCCTGGTCCACTTATGAAAATAAGCAAACCAGAAATCTGAAAGTGATAGCTAAAAAGATGCATAAAAGCTGTAATGTTAATGATATTAAAGGTGAACTATTGGAGTGCAATTATAACATTTGTAAAGTAACCCAAATGTTAAAATATAACAGAAAAGAACCTCTTCCTTTATACATCTTGGATTTTAAACCGTCAAAGGATGTAAAAAGAATCCACGAAATAACAAGCATATTAGGAATGCGTGTCAAAATCGAAGAGTATAGAAAGCCAAAACAAATGCCCCAGTGCAAAAGCCACACCAAAGCTTACTGCCACAAAAATCCGAAATGCGCTGGTGAACACTAGACCAGTGAATGCACTAAAGCCAAAGAAATGCCGGCTAAACGTTTTAACTGCGGAGAAAATCATCCAGCGAACTACCGAGGATGCATTGTGATTAAGGAACTACAAGCCATCAGGAATAAGAAAACAGTAAATTCAAATAAAAGAAAGCCAGGCGTCTCGTATGCCGAAAAAGCGAGTGGTGAAACTGCAGAGAAAACTGTAAGTAATCATTAGTCGAGAAAAAGGCTGACAGTAAATTAGATCTTATACTAGAAAAAATACTTCAACAAGAAAAAACAATAAAAACATTATATGCACGTTGATTTCATTGAAAGCAATTTAAGCCAAGGAGCGATTCAAACAAGAAATCAAAATGTCTAAAAAGCAGCTCCTAAAAATAATGCTCTAGAATTCCAATGGTCTTAGACACACGGTCTTAGACTACACGAGAATCGTATATAAACATCAACCATTACAATATTTATCACACAATTCACCCAAGTAATGCGGTTCGAGGTGGAAGTGCAATTATTATTAAAAGGAATGTTGGCCACTATTTGAACAATACAATTAGTACTGAACAACACCAAACTACAGTGGTAAAAGTTCAAACTGCTAATGGCTTAATATCTGTAGGAGCAACGTACATACCACCGAGACATAATCTGAAAAGAGAAGATTATCAGGAAATTCTACTACATCTTGACAACAAATTTATATGTGATAGAAAAAATTTCGAATTTCGTTGTACATTTACTGGTTTATTTATATTTTTGTTGTCTAACTAGTTTCGGCAAAAAGCTATCATCAGAGACAACAAAAGAATTAACAATAAAAAGTTTTTTAAAAAATACTTACAAGTCAATGAATTTTACAGGAAATTAACATCGAAAACATAAAGCGGTGAACAAATTAAATTATTATTGTCACATAATTTACTTAAAATAAACGTAAAATTTTTTTTAAATCTTTAAAGATTTAACTCTGTAGGGACGTCTTTTGTGGTAGATGTTACAAGATGGTCTAAGTTCAGGTTTTTCTTTTTTATTTTTCGTAAGAGAACAATATATAATGCGCATGTACAAAAATATTTGGTGACGCATTTTAAATTTAAATTCAAACTGGAAAATATTTTGAAAACTCATTTAAATCAAACTATTAAGGACTAACAAGAAAATAAATTTTCTGTAGTTAAATTATGACTTTTTTATTAAATTAATTTTATTATTTTTTTTATTAAATTATTTATTTATATATACCAGTAAAAGTACAACAAAATTCGAAATTTTTTCTATCACGTTAAACAAACTGGTATAATGGATATTAACTTCAATTTCAACCTAAACAAATTTATACTTGGAGGAGACTTTAATGCAAAACATATGTCTTGGGGTTCTCGCTTGACAAATACTGAAAGAGGAAGAGAACTGCAATAAAGGCCCTAAATTGTGAGGTGCTCTCCACTGGGAAGCCAATTTACTGGCCAACAGATAGAAGTAAAATTCCGGATCTGCTTGATTTTTTTATTACGAAAAATATATCGCTTAACTTCGTATACATAGAAGAAGAGTTAAGGCTGGAAATTCTACTACACTGTAATTATTACTCTAATTAACAAAGTATGTAACAAAGAACCCTTTTTATCACTAACTAATAAACTCACTAATTGGAAACTATTTCAACAAACATAAGATAATAAAATTTATCTTAATGTTCTTATGAAAACAAACGAAGACATTGGCAATGAAGTAGAAAAGCTCTTAAAAGACATACAAAATGCAGCCTGAGCCTCAACACCAAGTTTAACACTAAAACCTAAATCTAATATTTATCCTAAATTCATTAGAGACAAAATTGCAGAAAAACGGAAAGCAAGAAAGAAATGGCAAACCGATAGAATTCCTAGTGATAAAACTAAATTAAATATAATAACAGCCGAATTAAGAGCATTAATAGATAGCTACAAAGATAATAATATTCAAAATTACTTAAAAGACCTTACTGACGACGCCAGTACTAATCATTCTCTGTGGAAGGCAACAAGAAATCTTAATGTTCCAAAAACACATACACCTCCAATTCGAAATAATAATGGAAATTGAGCTAAGAGAAATCAAGAAAAAGTTAATTTGTTTGTTGAACATCTGAAAGAAACTTTTACATCAGACAATCCAACAACTATGCTAAATAGCGTAATTCAAAGTGATCGGCAGAGTAATATACCATGATGTAAGAATGAAAGAACTGTATTATGAAATACAAAAAGTAAATATAAAGAAATCAGTAAGCTATGATCTAATTAATGGAAAAACATTGAAACATCTACCAAAACGGGCGATTACAAAACTGTTACACATAATTAATGCTGATTTAAATAGAAATACTTCCCAAGTATATGGAAACTTGCTGAAATAATAATGATACCAAAACCTGGTAATATATCAAACCCCCCACAGATGTTACATCATATAGGCCAATCTCATTATTACTCTATCAAAACTACTTGAAAAACTACTATTAAAAAGACTAAAACCTGTCATAGAAGAAAAAGCTCTAATACCAACACATAAATTTGGATGTCGGAATAAACATGCAACAATCGAAATAAAAATAGTTGCTAATATATAAGCAAGTATTAAAACCAAAATAAACATATGAAATCCAATTGTGGGGTTGGAACCAAAGTTTATGAGTTGTGAAAAACTCGTAGATGATAGTGATTATCTCCTCACTGATCTGGACAAGCCTACTGATGACATTAAAAGACAGAGAAATGAAGCTTTCTCAAAATAAAAAAAACCTCAGATCAGATTCATCCACTAGTAGAAAAAGGAACATCACTTCGAATTCCTGTCCCTGATTTAATTCTTTTTCGTTACAGTGCGATTAAGTGATAAAAAAATGGGAAAATGCTAAAAAATTTGATTTTGTTGAGTTGTTTTAGACTGCAGCTTAGATTTATGCCATCAATACCTCAAAATGTTCGTCTGGATCTCTACTTTCATGTCCATATAGCTACAGAAGCACACTATGCAAAATAAAAAATATACCGAACATGAACCGTTACTATGTTTTTTAATTTACGATTTTCCACATTTTTGGGTATATCTCAAAAACTGGACGTCATGGAAAAAAACTGAAGACAGTTTCAAAATCAGCACAACATTCTACGTTATAAAAAATATCACAGTCTTCGAGATTTTTCTTGTAAACTACTGTAATTAATATTCAAAATCGTCTCTATAAAAGCTTTGGTGACGTTTACGAAGTTTTCGCGTAAGATCAAGAAAACACAAACGTGCATCGAATCTCTTCTTCTAGCGCATAAGATTCTCGTGGCATCTCGCTCATGCATCTTTTATTGATTTTTATTTCAACCAACCGCGTGCGAAACGACGGTGAGTGACGTCACCAAAGTTTTTTCAAATTTTCATTACTTTTTTTTGAAAAAACTAAAGCGCAGTTTGAAAAATAAAAAATTATAAAAGTCTTCAATTTTGCTAAACTATGGAATAAGCCAATAAAAAAAAAGTGTAACAGCCCCATTGTAGAGTATCTAAAGATGGCTATTAGCCAAAACTAGTAAGACTCATGTTTATTATCTTCTAATTAAAAAATTATTTTAATTAAAAGTGCAACACAAATTTTATATTATTTCTTATAAATATTAATAAAAAGTGGTAAAATGGATTTCAAAAATAATTCTTTAAACTTACTAACCCATATTATTTTCTGGAACATTATCATAAGGTGATGGTTGTCTCCGTCTCATTTTCTGTGGAATCGGCGGTGGAACATTTTCATTTGAACCATCATCACACTCATCAATATTTCCATAACTAGCATTAAGCTCAGAAACAATTGCATTGTTACTACTAGCCATTTTCGAAGAAGAAGATGAAAAAACGACCGCTTCTTGTTTAACACAACATGTTTTTTGTGACGTCCATTGCGTGCTGACAACGCTCTGTTGCGAACTTCGTTTTGAATAACTCGAACTCCGATGTGATTGAACCGACATAAATCCCGAATCTGTGTTTGATAATCGATGTAAAGTAAAACTGTTCGCGTCTTCATTGTTGGTTTGCGACGAATGCGACGAAGTGTTTTGGATATCATCGTGCCAAAGACCGTTTGTGGTCATTCCGGATAAATCGCTTTCTAAGATACTTTCGTTATCGGTACTCGGATCCATAATCGCGGTTATTTCGTCTTCTTCTTCTTCGTCCCGCGAATTATTTAACATCGAATCTAAACTTCCCGCGCTTTCCGATAAAATCGAACTTGAATCTTCTAACGAACGCGATATTAACGACATCCTTTCAAAACTATTTTTAAAAATTGATGAATCCGAATTAAAATATGTAAAATTTTCTATGTGCTTTTTCTTTGGTGGTAATGGAGGTGGGGTCATTATTGTTCCAGATTCTTTTGAGTACAATCCTCTTGGTAAAGGTGGTTTAGGTGGCGGACTAGAATCTCTGAGTATCGACTCGGTACTATGACTACTTCTAACAACTCGCGATGGACACGAACTATCTTCGAGTTTTTCTAAATCCCGCGGTGTTAAAGGAATATCGGGAAGTGAATTTCTTTGGGCTGGGGCGTCTAAACTGCTGTGAGATGGCCTTGGAGCGCTCATATAACCCGAATTAGGTTGTTGAGCAGTCATTTTATCTTGAACTTCTTTAATCAATGCCTAAATAATTAAATAATTTAGAATTATTTTTTTAAATTTTATAATTCTTACCTTTACTGAATCTTCTAATTGGTTAACAACTTCATCAACGTTTTGTTTATCCAAAGCCGAACATGTTTCATCAATCAAAGCATCATCACACAACTTAATTAATTTCCCAACCGAATTATACATTCTTTGTGTGGCCGATTTAATACTTTTCGTTTTATCCGACGGACCAATCGTTCTTTGAACGATTAAATTAATCGCCCAAATCGTATCCAAAACAATTGTCCCATTTCCAGGTAACATTTCCAACGTCTTTTTGAGTACCACATCTCGAAAATGTTTTAAAGCAAGCTGCAGCTATAAATATTTAATAAAATAATGATTATAATATAATAATGTTATATACGAACTTGTTTAAATTGTTGATTGAGTTCGTCGATTGGACCTTTATTGTAAGAATTGTCGCTCGGATCGGCTCTTTTAGGCGGTCTCCCTTTAAGACCTTGATTCGTGGGGCTCCGCATTTGTGATATTTTTTCAAGGACGTCGTCTTTGAAAGAACGGGCTCTTTTCGCAAGCTTCGTACTTCGGAATGATGCTTTGTGACCACCCGGTTCCGGCCCCGAAAGCGGAGATGTATTGTGATTATCGGATTCTAGAATTAAAACAACAACTTAATTATTATTTTTATATCGAACAAACAACAAATCGGATTGCGAAACAAAATTACACCTAATTAATAATTTATAATTAATAATTCAAACGACGCACGTCATTTTGCTTTCTATTCGAACGATCTTGTTACGGACCGTGAATTAGCATCTCAACAGTTGTTTACGGTTGTCAGCGCGTGACGACACTTCCGTTTCAGCGAAAACAACGATTATTGTGGAACGCAAACACGTCTGGATTCAACATGACCCGGAGATTTACGATTGCGATTTAACATTGGTACATTTCGTTAAAATGCTTTCATTCAATATCGAATTTAAACCCAATTTTAATTTCTACGATTGAAATCTATGCTTAACTCACACCAATTGTGGATAAGAATATTAATTAATAATAATAATGTTTATTTGTTGCAAAGAAATGTGCGTACAATAGTCAACAATACAAAAAAAAATAATATTCAATAAAAAATGCAATTAAAGTATTCCTCTATTGAGTAGAAGGAGTATTGTAGTAACAACCGCTTCACTTTTCCTCTGAAGATGGGCAACTCAGAATAGGCTGGTGGCAATTTATTATATAATTTTATGCACATATAATTAGTGCTTTGTTGTGCTCTTTTGATGCGGTGCTGTGGAATGACGATCCTGTTCTTCTGCCTAGTGTCATGTTGGTGGATATCACTATGAGATGAATATCTCATTTTGTTCTTATGCAGAAGGGTAACTGCCGCCAGATCTAGACGCTAGGGACAGTTAATATTTGCATCGCTTTAAATATGCTTCTGCAGCTATTTTGCGGTCCTGCACACGCCAAAGCTCTAAGGGCTTCCTTTTGCTGAATTAAGAACTTGGAAGTTTGAGGCGATGATCCCCACACCTCGATGCCATATTGAAGTATGGAATTAAAGTGGCTGAAGTAGGCGGTTCTAGCAGCTTCATGCGTTGAGATAATCCTTATTCTTCTGATGAGGTAGGTTGCTGTGGCTAACTTTTTTGTAACGTATTCTATATCGACGCTTCCAACGAAGACTGTACTAACTCAAATTTTTGTTTTTTTTTTATTTTTGGTTTTTAGTTTTACTTGATTTATCTCCAAAGTTCAAAATTTGAGTTAGTACAGTCTTCGTTGGGAGCGTCGATATGTGAATTCCATTTCAGGTGGGAATCGAGTAGTATTGGTGAGTGCTGGCGAACCACTCTTTCGCTTCCAGCTCGACTTCTTCGGACCTTCCGAGGAGTTCCTGTCTGTCTCTAGATGTCACCAACAGCGAAGTATCATCACATCATCAGCGATAAGAAACGTCAAATCAGCTGTCAAGTTTTGTGGTAGGTCATTGATATAGATCAGGAACAAAACCGGGCCCAGAACAGATCTCTGTGGCACTTCTTGTCCTATCTGTCTTCTTGCCGAGAATCTTCCTTTCCAGTAAACCATTTGTGTTCTATCCCGGAGATATGTCTTGAAGAGTGAAAGTAAAGTACCCCTTATACCGTAGTACTCTAGCTTAGCGAGCAGAATCTGGTGGTCGACGCAATCAAAAGCCTTTGTCAGATCGCAGCATTTGAGTAGTGCTTCTTCCTTTTTGTTGAAAGCATTTGTTATCAGTTCCAAATGACCCGTAACAGATGTTAAATATGCTGTGACTCTCAAGAAAGTCAATCAGTCGCTTCTTTATGACTCGTTCAAAGACCTTGGATAGTGTTGCTTGTATTGCGATGGGCCTGTAATGAGCGCAATTCGCTTTGTCACCACTCTTGAAAAGTGGCACTACCTTTGAAACTTTAAATTCTTCTGGGTAAATTCCATCTAGCATGCATTGATTGATAACATCTGTTAACGGTTTTGCTATTTTGTCTCGTATACTCTTTGATAAAACTGATGAAATTCCATACAAGTCTAATGTATTTTTTGATTTTAGGTTCTGTATGACACTATCGACCTGCTTCTCTTCAGGAAGATTTCCGGACAGAGCACAGGTTCAGAGTGCATCTGGTTGTCAATCTCACAAAAATATTCATTATCCGGAGTTGAACAATCATAGTCACTACTGTTGTCTAATTTCTTTTGGTAAAATTCGTTTTTAATTACCTTCCAAATGCCTTAGAACGATTGTTGCTATTTTGTATAAAGTTGAAAAGAGTTATAGCTTTTTGTTGTTGAATTGCTTGTTTGTATTCTAATTTTTATCGCTTGCAAGTTAAGCAGTTAAGCATGGATTTTTTTAGATTTTTGACCCTACATGTTTTTTTTTGTCATATCTTGATTGTCTCTTGATAGGCAAATATTCCATAAGATTTCCAAAAAAATTAGTGAATAAAGAAATTCAAAGTTTGCCTAATTGACACTTAATCACGAGTTAACTCGTTCATGAAAAAATCAAGAAAAAAACAGTATCATTGCACTACCATTTATTTATGGTTTTATAACATATAACGAATACAAAGAATAAGTAATAATAACAAAAACATACATTTTGCTGAGCGCCACATCCTCGGAAAGTCTAAATGATGGTTATAGTACACACTGTCTATTTTCTTTCTTTTTAGTTGCTGGAAGACATACTACGCGATCGAAGGTGTTGATCATTACGTCATTGTAATCTTGCAAAGATTCTGTCTTCCTTTACAGGGAACACGGAATCATATGTCAGGGATTCTAAACTTCTTGTGGAATCGGTAAAAGGTATAAAGCTAGATGGCTAAGGATATTTTGGTAAGTTTCGATGTGGAGTCTCTTTTTACCGGGGTACTAGTTAAGGATGCTGTGGATGGTCTCCGCCAGAAGCTCATTCCGGAGGGATTAACAGAATACGTGCCAGATCTAGTGGAGTACTGTTTATCGTCGACGTATTTCAGCTGGAAAGGAGAATTTTACGAACAGTTCGAACAGGCATGGGATCTCCATTATCGCCAGTTATAGCTAATTTCTACATGGAATTATTCTAAGAAGATGCTTTGAAGAAGAGAAAGTGAAAACCAAAACTATGGCTCCGATATGTGGATGACACATATCGGAGCCACATATATTTGTAACATGGCAACATGGTCAAAAACGGCTCCAAGAGTTCTTGGATCATTTGAACTCTCAACATCCTATAATTAAATTTACCATGGAAACAGAACCTGCCGAAAAACTACCTTTCCTAGATGTGTTGGTCACCAGGACGACAAATGGAGATATGGAACGAAGCGTGTTGCAGAAGAACGGATACACTTCGAGTGACATCAACGTGGCCATGAAGCAGCAAAAGCAGAAGGAGGACGCGGTAATTACAAAACAATAAAGCGTATATATTACTAATTGTTATTGTTCGCTAACGACAAGGTTCGTAAAAAGGAAAAAGTAATTACAAAACCACTTGGATTTATATGTCTTCCCTATGTTTCAGGTGTGACGAAACGAATTGCCAGGCACCTCAAGAAAAACGACATCATGTTACGGTACAGGACGGTCAGCAAAATTCGGAACACACTACCGATAGCCAAGGACAAACTAACTCCATTAAAAGGAGCGGGAGTTTACCGACTATCGTGTAGTTGTGGGAAGGTTTACGTTGGCAAACTGGTAAGGTTGAAGAAGATCCAGCAGTCGGCGGTTGCGGAGCATTGCCATGCAGAGGGACACCGAATAGACTTCGAACAAACAAGGTGCTGGCTAGGGAGAACAGATATTACCAAAGACTAACAAGAGAAGCCATAGAGATCCATCGACATAGAAATAACGTCAACAGAGAAGATGGCTGGGACCTTAGCAAAACATGGAAGATGGTGGTGAACACGAAGACCTCCTCCCGCTGCACACCGGACGCGATGCAATTAGTTAACAATTAGCTTGTAATTAGCGTTAATTGATTATTATTAATCATTTTTTTCGACTTATATGTATATTGTTCCCGATTTTCGATTTCGTCACTTTGAACCAGTTTCTAAAAAATGTTGTAACATGGCATCCGAAACGTCATACCTTTTCTTAAAAGACGCACGGCAAAACCCGAAAGTTTCTTGTGTTAGTTCTAATTTTAGTTCAATTCATTGTAATCTATACTACAGGAAGCCGGCTTAATTTACGCCGCAACGCAGTTTGCTGTTTCGCTGTGTGAATCCCCGATGTCTCGACCGATATTCGTTGTTCAACATGTATATAAGAATAAAGAAGGGTTACTGTCAACTAAGAGAAGGGTATCAAAGTTGCCTAACCGTGTTAAGAAGGCACGGCAATATATTTCTCTAGAAACAAAATTGGAAGTAATTCGACGAATGGAAAATGGACAGACCATATCCTAATGTCTGTGGTTCTTTACATTTGCCTCCATAAACTGTTACTACAATTATGCAAAATATAGATAAAATTAAACACTCTGCTCAATAGTCTACAGCACTAAATGTTAAACATATAAGTTATAGCAGGCAGTACGGAGCGGCTGTATCTCCATAACGGTAAGACCTAGAGGTTTCGGAAAATGATCCTTATAACCAAAGTGACCAGGAGAAATAACTGGAAATTATTTTGAAGTTCGTAATCCTACCGTTTCAGAAACAAGTTCCAAGTGTTTTCTGAAGAAGGTTGCAACATGGTATCCGAAACGTCAAACATTTTTTCAAAAGACCCACGGCTTAACCCGAAAGTGTCTAGTTCTAGGTCTAGTGTTAGTTTAACCCTAGAACTACCAAGAAAACGGCCTATCGATACTTACAACGCGGGTCCATATATGCTGAGTTTGAACTAATATTCGGCGATTATTTTCAATTCAATATAGCGTAAGCATTATTATATTTGACTTTTATTTTGTTCAACAACAGAAAAGACATGTACCTAATATTTATATTGTAAAATAAAATATTTACATAAAAGTAAAAGTGGGTTAAACACATTTCTTACATATAACTGCTGAGTGTTCACCGCATACATTGGTTTGTCAACGTGCACAAGTTGTTGTTGTTTTTCTCTCTTTTGAAGATGAACAAATGTCAAATCTCTTCCTCTTTCTTGGAATCTAAAAACTAGTAGATGCTTCAGCTTCTTCTTTTGGTTTTTCGTGGTCCTTGTATTCTGCTAGCTTCTTTCCTAGCTCAATTAGAAAGTTTCTTCTCTTTTTCAAACCAAAAGCTGAATTAGGTTTCAAGAGCTGTATGTGTTCATGGCGCTGATGTCTATCATATTATAAAAAACTACAAGAGCCATCTCCTCGTCATCCTTTTTACGGTGTATGATCGTGTCATTTTGTCCATGTTGTCCACACTACCCTTTGTTATGTTTCTTTTTTTGGCCATTATCATCATTTTTATCACTGTGCAGAGTACTTAGCAACGTTACAAGCTTGCGTTTCTTTGACCAATACGAAATAATCATCGCATCGTCTGTAAAATCAAACTATGTGGAAAACACCTGACGATTTTTTGGATCAACAAATGAAGATGGCAATTCGGGTTTATTTTTACGGATCGTACCAACTAATGTTAGGTTTTTTGATAACAAATACTTTGCAAGATTGTACAAAGTAAGAAATTGTATCGAAATCACATTCCTTCCAGAAGGTTCAATTTCTTCTACTAAACGTTTCCTTACCCTGCTTTAAAGGTTAACTTCAATTTCCATGCACAGGTTGTTACACTATCACAAATGGCCCAAAATTTTATTTCATATCGCCCAGGTTTTGAAGGAATATATTGCTTAAAGGGACATCTGCATCTAAAAGTGACAAGCTGTTCATCAACCGTCATACACCAGTTTGGTACATACGCATCTCGCAAATAAGTATTCTATAACTCAAAGCATTCCCGTATTGGTGCTATTTTGTCGCCACTCCTTTTTCTTCGTATTTCTGATCCTATATAATCTGGTAATCCCGAAATCAATTGTCCACAAGATTCCTCAAGAGAATAATATGCATCCCTATCAAGTTGTTTTACATTAGGCCTTAACAGATACCAATTATGATGACGGACTGAACTATTAACATTGGCTGTTAAATATGATTCGGGTACAAGCAAACGTCTTATCACAAATACTCTACTAGACGCATGAAGCATCTTTCAATAATGCAGGTGGTTTAAATTTGCATTATTGATACGAGCAAAACACACATTGCTGCAACCCCTATCTATGCGGTAGCTAAAAGACCTGATTTTTCAAGAAAAACCAAGAACCAGGGAAAATATTACAAAATAGGAAATGCCATTAGAAACTTACCCAGGGCTGAGACTTAAGCAGCGGTTTTTTCTGTCGAAAGTAAATTAAATAAATGCATCGAGATTGATGGAAGGCATTTCGAACATTAGTGAGGTAGTTTTGGTTAAAACTTGAGTCATTCTAAGCATAAAATGCTCTTTCAAACAAGACTAAAAATTTTCAAATCGGTTGATATTAAAATGTAAACATTTGAAAACGCATTGGCCTCCACATCCCTTGTTATGACAGACATAAAAAATGTCGCAAAACAACTCTACAAGACAAATTTTAGTGTAGTGTACAATCTAATTTTCTAAGATAGCGAGATTTTTAGATTTTTATGTTTCTTTATGGCAGTTACACCACCTAACAGTCGAATTACGAACTTCAAAATAATTTCCAGATATTTCTCTTGTCCACTTTGCCGGTAGGATTTATTTCCCAACCCTCTAGACCTTACAGTTGTCGAGATACTCCTTACTCTTAATGGGATACCCGGTACATCAAAAAATATTCCATTGACTCAAGCTGCTACAACAGAAAAATCAAAATCAATTTTTAATAATCTTAAGGAAACAGTGAGGAAATATTTTTGGGAAGCAAGGGTTGGTTTATGAGATTTAAATCCCGAAGTAACTGTTGTAGTGTGAAATTATGTGGTGAAGCAGCAAGTGCAGATATTGCGGCTGTTTTTCCCAAGAAATTTCAGGGTTATATAGAAAAAGGCAATTATTCTTCAGAGTTAAGCGTCAACTTTGATGAGACAGGTCTCTATTGATACAAGTTACCAGCACGAACTTTTATTTCTAGTGGAAAGCGATCTGCTCTAGGTTTTAAAGTTGCGAAAGTTAGAATAACTCTTTTGCTGGGAGCGAATGTTTCAGGAACTTTGAAACTTAAACCGATGTTAGTGATTACTCAGAGACACTACGTGATTTGAAGAGTCTCAATAAAGACATGTTACCAGTTTACTGGAAATGCAACAAGATTGTGCTTCGCTTTTGTAACAAAAAAATAAATTACCAACCAAGGCACTTCTTTTCTTGGACAATGCACCAGGACATCCTCAAAACCTGGACGAAATCAAAACACCATTGGCTGTCAAAGTTGTTTACAAGCATCCAAATACAATATCACTTTTGAACCCAATGGATCAGGGGGTTATTGCAACCTTTAAGGAATACTATCTTTGCAATACTTTCTAGGAAATTATGAGAGTTATAGACACATCAGATAAAACAGTCAAAGATTATTGGCGGTCTTTCGATATTTTAAAATGCATTAATAATGTAAAGTAGGCTTGGGATGAAGTTTCGGCAAAATATTTAAACGGAGTTTGGCGCAAAGTTCTGCCAGCATTAATGCACGATTTTGAAGAAGTACTACAACAGGAGAATCTAATTGAAGACATTAGCAGGCTTGTAGGTGAGACCAAAATCAACCACTCTTAAATGAAGACCTAGAAGAATTACCCAAAGAATTGGATCGTGAACAGAGTATGAAGACAACGAAGAAGAAATTCCAAAAGTGATGAAAACGGCCGATCTAAAGCGTATCCTTTCAAGTATGGAAAGTTTGACCGATGAACTTTATGCGCTAGATAACGATTGGGAACGAAGTGCTAATGTAAAAAGGGGCATTATCGCATCCATTCTAATACATTGTAGTGTTAAAAAACAATATTATTGGTTTAATTTTGAGGTACGTAACCTAATCCTATCCATATGTGTGTACCTCACTGTAAATATAGGTTCGTTTTACGCCGATTTCTATTTACGTCAGGGCTGGTTTGTTTACTAATACAGATCGAGTGATAAGCTGGTTTCTTATTACGCTAAATCGCAATAAAATAGATTTTTGGTTAGTCAGTGAAATACAACTCTTGGACTACACGGAAGAAAGCAAAGTAAATTTATTTATTTAAAAAAGTTAACTACAGAATTAATTTTTTAAATACGTCAAAGGAAAAAGTAACATAGTAATAATAGGTAAATACATTTAAATTCTTATTCATCCAGAATTGACGACTCCAAATCTCTTCTGGGATACTGTAAAATAATGAATACGGCAAGCTTCGTATTGATACTGAGACTTATTGTAGAGGTGCAATCCTAATATTAGTGGGTTAAAGTTAAGTCTACTTTTTGGAATACGCAGTAACTGGCAGTGTCTGGTGTTATACGTACATCTTCAAATGTATCTATTGAGGCCTCTTTCTTTTTAATTTAAAACAACCAACAACCTCTCCTGTATATAGGTAAATGGTAACGTCATTATATCGTATTTGATAAATGGGGGCTTGCATGTTGATGTTTGAGGAACTCCATCAATTGCAACAAAAAACCTGAACGGCTTTCTTTTGCAGACGGAAAACTCTTTGAGCATGGGAAGAGTTACCTCATATTTCAATTCCATACAGCATAGGAGCATGAAATAAGGCAAAGTAAACTGTCCTGGCTTCCTCGCTGCCAATTAAATATCACACCCTTCTAATCGCATATATTTGCCGACTGAGTCTGTTACAAAGTAATTCTACGTGGTCGTACCAAGTAAAAAGACTGTCTAGATTAGTTTAGAACAACACTCAAATATTGCATCTTTCCTCCTTAGAACTCGTGATGAATTCGACTAGTTGTCAAGTAGATGTTGTTGGACTTTTCACGATTTGTAACAAGTTTGTTGGTAGTAAACCATTTAAACGTAGATGTGCAAGTGCTAAGATCCTCACTATCTAGATGTTCTTTCCCCTCGGCCCAAAACAATCGTTACTGTATCATCCACAAAAAGGAGAGTAAGACAATCAATACTAATGGGTAAGTCATTAATATAGATAATAAAGAACAGAGGCCCTAACAGGCTACCCTAAGGCACTCCAATTTTAATACATTTTATATCGCTCTGCAATTGATATGAAATAAAATTTGATAAGATTTAGTGATAAGAAATCAAACGTTATATTGAGATTGCTCTTGCAGCGAGCTGCAGATAATCAGGCCAAAAGAAACTGCTGGAATAAAATCGCAAAAGTCATATACTGTTAAAACATATATTTGAAAAGGAACCTTTTGACAGCCTGCAAATTAGATGTGGTATGGGGTCACTGTGCAGAGAGAGGATACGAGTACAAGAAGTGCATGTTTGTGTTTGAGGAACTCCATTAATTGCCCGAATGGCTTTCTTTTGCAGACGAAAATCTCTTTGAGCATTGGAAGAGTTACCCCATACTGCAATTCCATACAGCATAGGAGCATGAAATAAGCCAAAGTAAACTGTCTCCGTTGCCAGTTAATTGTCGCACCCTTCTAATCGCATATATTTGACGACTGAGTCTGTTATAAAGTAATTCTACGTGGTCATACCAAGTAAGAAGACTGTCCAGAACAACACCCAAATATTGCACCTTTCCTCCTTGGAACTCGTGATGAATTCGACCAGTTGTCAAGTAGATGTTGGACTTTTCACAATTTGTAAAAAGTTTGTTGGTAGTAAACCATTTAGGTGTAGATGTGCAAGTTCTAAAATCCTCACTATCTAGATGTTCTTTCCCCTCGGCCCAAAACAATCGTTACTGTATCATCCACAAAAAGGAGAGTAAGACAATCAATACTAATGGGTAAGTCATTAATATAGATAATAAAGAACAGAGGCCCTAACATGCTACCCTGAAGCACTCCAATTTTAATACATTTTATATCGCTCTGCAATTGATATGAAATAAAATTTGATAAGATTTAGTGATAAGAAATCAAACGTTATATTGAGATTGCTATTGCAGCGAGCTACAGATAATCAGGCTAAAAGAAACTGCTGGAATAAAATCGCAAAAGTCATATACTGTTAAAACATATGTTTAGAAAGGAACCTTTTGAGAGCCTGCAAATCAGATGTGGTATGGGGTCACTGTGCAGAGAGAGGATACGAGTAGAAGAAGTGCATGTTGGTGTTTGAGGAACTCCATTAATTGCCCGAACGGCTTTCTTTTGCAGACTAAAATCTCTTAGAGCATTGGAAGAGTTACCCCATACTGCAATTCCATACAGCATAGGAGCATGAAATAAAGCAAAGTAAACTGTCTTCGTTGCCAGTTAATTGTCGCACCCTTCTAATCGCATATATTTGACGACTGAGTCTGTTACAAAGTAATTCTACGTGGTCATACCAAGTAAGAAGACTGTCCAGAACAACACTCAAATATTACACCTTTCCTCCTTGGAACTCGTGATGAATTCGACTAGTTGTCAAGTAGATGTTGTTGGACTTTTCACGATTTGTAACAAGTTTGTTGGTAATAAACCATTTAAACGTAGATGTGCAAGTGCTAAGATTCTCACTATCTAGATGTTCTTTCCCTCGGCTCAAAACCATCGTTACTGTATCACCCGCAAATAGGAGAGTAAGACAATCAATACTAATGGGTAAATTATTAATATAGATAATAACGAACAGAGACCCTAATTTGTTACCCTGAGGCACTCCAATTTTAATACATTTTATATCGCTCTACAATTAACATGAAATAAAATTTGATAAGATTTAGTGATAAGAAATCAAACGTTATATTGAGGTTGCTATTGCAGCGAGCTGCAGATAATCACGCCAAAAGAAACTGCTGGAATAAAATCGCAAAAGGCATATACTGTTAAAACATATGTTTAGAAACGAACCTTTTGAGAGCCTGCAAATCAGATGTGGTATGGGGTCACTGTGCAGAGAGAGGATACGAGTACAAGAAGTGCATGTTGGTGTTTGAGGAACTCCATCAATTGCCCGAACGGCTTTCTTTTGCAGACGAAAATCTCTTTGAGCATTGGAAGAGTTACCCCATACTGCAATTCCATACAGCATAGGAGCATGAAATAAAGCAAAGTAAACTGTCCTCGCTGCCAGTTAATTGTCGCACCCTTCTAATCGCATATATTTGACGACTGAGTCTGTTACAAAGTAATTCTACGTGGTCATACCAAGTAAGAAGACTGTCCGGAACAACACCCAAATATTGCACCTTTCCTCCTTGGAACTGGTGATGAATTCGACTAGTTGTCAAGTAGATGTTGTTGGACTTTTCACGATTTGTAACAAGCTTGTTGGTAGTAAACCATTTAAACGTAGAAGTGCAAGTGCTAAGATCCTCACTATCTAGATGTTCTTTCCCCTCGGCCCAAAACAATCGTTACTGTATCATCCACAAAAAGAGAGTAAGACAATCAATACTAATGGGTAAGTTATTAATATGGATAATAAAGAACAGAGGCCCTAACATGCTACCCTGAGGCACTCCAATTTTAATACATTTTATATCGCTCTGCAATTGACATGAAATAAAATTTGATAAGATTATGTGATAAGAAATCAAACGTTATATTGAGGTTGCTATTGCAGCGAGCTGCAGATAATCAGGCTAAAAGAAACTGTTGGAATAAAATCGCAAAAGTCATATACTGTTAAAACATAGGTTTAGAAAGGAACCTTTTGAGAGCCTGCAAATCAGATGTGGTATGGGGTCACTGTGCAGAGAGAGGATACGAGTACAAGAAGTGTATGTTGGTGTTTGAGGAACTCCATTAATTGCCCGAACGGCTTTCTTTTGCAGACGATAATCTCTTTGAGCATTGGAAGAGTTACCCCATATTGCAATTCCATACATCATAGGAGCATGAAATAAGGCAAAGTAAACTGTCCTCGCTTCCTCGCTGCCAGTTAATTGTCGCACCCTTCTAATCGCATATATTTGACGGCTGAGTCTGTTATAAAGTAATTCTACGTGGTCGTACCAAGTAAGAAGACTGTCCAGAACAACATCCAAATATTGCACCTTTCCTCCTTGGAACTCGTGATGAATTCGACTAGTTGTCAAGTAGATGTTGTTGGACTGTTCACGATTTGTAACAAGCTTGTTGGTAGTAAACCATTTAAACGTAGAAGTGCAAGTGCTAAGATCCTCACTATCTAGATGTTCTTTCCCCTCGGCCCAAAACAATCGTTACTGTATCATCCACAAAAAGAGAGTAAGACAATCAATACTAATGGGTAAGTTATTAATATGGATAATAAAGAACAGAGGCCCTAACATGCTACCCTGAGGCACTCCAATTTTAATACATTTTATATCGCTCTGCAATTGACATGAAATAAAATTTGATAAGATTATGTGATAAGAAATCAAACGTTATATTGAGGTTGCTATTGCAGCGAGCTGCAGATAATCAGGCTAAAAGAAACTGTTGGAATAAAATCGCAAAAGTCATATACTGTTAAAACATAGGTTTAGAAAGGAACCTTTTGAGAGCCTGCAAATCAGATGTGGTATGGGGTCACTGTGCAGAGAGAGGATACGAGTACAAGAAGTGTATGTTGGTGTTTGAGGAACTCCATCAATTGCCCGAACGGCTTTCTTTTGCAGACGATAATCTCTTTGAGCATTGGAAGAGTTACCCCATATTGCAATTCCATACAGCATAGGAGCATGAAATAAGGCAAAGTAAACTGTCCTCGCTTCCTCGCTGCCAGTTAATTGTCGCACCCTTCTAATCGCATATATTTGACGGCTGAGTCTGTTATAAAGTAATTCTACGTGGTCGTACCAAGTAAGAAGACTGTCCAGAACAACATCCAAATATTGCACCTTTCCTCGTTGGAACTCGTGATGAATTCGACTAGTTGTCAAGTAAATGTTGTTGGACTTTTCACGATTTGTAACAAGGTTATTGGTAGTAAACCAGATGTAGATGTGCAAGTGCTAAGATCCCCACTATCTAGATGTTCGTTCCCTCGGCCCAAAACCATCGTTACTGTATCATCCACAAATAGGAGAGTTAATATAGATAATAAAGAACAGACGCCCTAACATGATACCCTGAGGCACTCCAATTTTAATACATATTATATTAAACATATTATATCGTTCTGCAATTGATATGAAATAAAATTTGATAAGATTTAGTGATAAGAAATCAAACGTTATATTGAGATTGCTTTTGCAGCGAGTTGCAGATAATCAGGCCAAAAGAAACTGCTGGAATAAAATCGCAAAAGTCATATACTGTTAAAACATATGTTTAGAAAGGAACCTTTTGAGAGCCTGCAAATCAGATGTGGTATGGGGTTACTGTGCAGAGAGAGGATATGAGTATAAGAAGTGCAGGAATTAATATGGACATGGGTCTAGGAATAAATGCTGTCGGGGATATGGTGCAAGGGAAGATAAGAAGTGAGGACGAAATATATGAGTAGCAAGTGAACAAAACTGGACTTATCCACAATATGACGTCATAATTTCAAGAAATGATATTAATTAAGTACTGTCAAGCAAAAATGGAGTTGTCTAGCAATTCAATCACAAATTTTACTCAAATGTATAACTTAAAAAATTTGAACTACAGCAAAAAAAAAAATGTATAATTTGCCATTACTTTTGAAGAGTAGAAAGGAATGTTTTAGAAACTAGGATGATACAGAGTGGGACGTAAAATCGATGATATCTGTTGATTGCGGGAGTTAATTATAAAACGTACGTGTTCAACAACGACCGCAGACCGTGCGTGACATCGACTATTTCGGTAAAATGACGCACGTATTCATAATCAGAATGTAACACTTTCCGATTCTTCCATTAAAACAAAGAATTAAAATTAAGAATTGCTAAAGAAACAAAAACTTACTAAAAATTCCTTCAAAAACGGTTTCACTTAAAACAAATTAATTTTAACACTATTTGTTAAGTTACGCCTTAAAGTTTTAGATGTTGTGTCTCGTTTCTGACTCACTAAGGACGATGAGCACAACCAAAGACGACTCTGTCACGACGACCACGCACTCTGTAATAAATAAAGAAGGAAATAAAAAAAGAGGCAACTCCCGGTCCCGATTAAGCCGAAGAAAGCGCAAGTGAGACGCATACCATCTCGTCTGGATAAAATTAGAAGTGTACGGAGCGTTTCGTATTTTCTATCGACAACTAACAGAGGAGATCATCTCCGTTAACTCCCGTATACCGCGAACGTCGGTGCCACACTGGCGACTTTTTTATTGTTATTACACATTACATCGTCAACTCAAGGGGGGACTCGCAATACTCTCTCTCTTTCTCTCCTCTTATCATTTTTGAAACGGTTTCGTGTCAGATAATCTTTTTTTCTCAATTCTTTTTTTTAATGTGGCTGAAGTTAGATTCATATTCGAATCTGTACCAGATTCAGATTCATAAAATTATAGTTGACCAGATAAGTATTGAACACATCAATTGAAAAATCGTTTTCTGAAACTACAGAAGTTTCAAATTTAAACATTATTTTCTCAATAACTAGAGACTGCAGCACTCTGTGACTAGTCTAGATTATTGCATTAGGTCCTCTGGTATAGTTCTAGCCCACCAGCACCCCCAGATTTGATGTAGGGACTGCAGGGTGAATTTTTGAATATTCCTCGTTTTCAATAGCAAATTTAAACATTATTTTCTCAATAACTAGAGACTGCAGCACCCTGGGACTAGTCTAGATTATTGCATTATGTCCACTGGTATCCTTCTAGCCCACCAGCACCCCTAGTATTGCCGTAGGGACCGAAAGGTGAATTTTTTAATATTCCTCATTTTCAATAGCAAATTTAAACATTATTTTCTCAATAACTAGAGACTGCAGCAGCCTGGGACTACTTATTGTTAGTCTAGATTATTGCATTAGGTCCACGCATTTTTATTTGGTGATTTATTAAATTACTGAATCAACATTAATTCTCCGTCTCAACATCTAATCTCTCTTTTGACGTCGTGCCTAAGAAGAAGACCATATTGGTCGAAACAATTGTCGCACCGAAACAAATAAATAAACAATCATCATCGTAAAATACACCTTTTATTTCATTATCCACACTACGATGAAACTGGAATCCCAGATCGCTAAATAGGAATAGGATGCCTATATAATCCTTAGCAATGTTGAATAAGAAAGTTTTTTTATATCTCTAATAGTTTTTAATATATAACGGGATATGTAAATTAATATTGACGAGTGTTATCCTGATATATCTTCTATCATAGATAAATATAAAACTAATATGAAATAATAATATAATAGATCTGGAAGTTGGTTTACAAAACATTTTAATAAACTGAATAGTAACAAAATAACAACGAAATAAAAGTATAGAACAATTTGTTAAGACAATCTTAAACTTTTTAAAACTTAAAACAATAAATTTTGATTTTAATAAATTAAAACAACAGAAACATAATATGTTGCACCTACAAAATGTGCTCAAGCTGACCGTGATTCGCCGCCAAACCAAGTGCTGAAACCGGCTTCTCACTTCATTATGAGTAACTTTTTTAAGAGTATCATGACTTATCGTATTACAAGCATCACGAATTTTTTGTTTAAGATGTTCAACGTTGTTTGTGGGAGTACTGTATACAATATTCTTGATTGTGCCCCATAAAAAGATGTCCATGCAGCTTAAGTCTGGTGACTTAGCTAGCCAACGCACTGGACCAGATCTTCCTATTCATCTCTCAGGATATACGCGGTTCATATATTGCGTAACAACGAAATATAATATTGTGATAGGGCGCTCCATCCATTTGAAACCATACATTTTTCTGTATGAGAGGTATATCTTGCAATAAATCGGGCACTTCATTTTCTAAGAAATGGAGAAAGATTGGTCCATTAAAATTGTAATTGAAAAAATATGGACCCACTAAATATCGATCGATTATGCCGCACCATACATTAATTCCAAAGTGGCCTTGATTTTCGACTTCATTAATCACATTAGGAGTTTCAGTGGCCCAGTATCTTTTATTCTGCCTATTTGGAAGCCCATTACTTACAAATCGGCTCTCATCAGTCCATAAAATGTTCTTATATATCCTTCTATTGTAGTCTTCCAATATGGCCATATCCGCTAAAAAATCGGTTATCTTCATTTAAAAGCTGCAAGTTCTTCAATTTGTATGCAAAATATTCGTTCTTCTTAAGTATTCGACGTATGGAGGAATAGGAAATATTTAATTGTTGACTTGCCATATTAACAGATGCTCTAGGATTATGTTCAAAAAACTGACAAACTTCAGCTACGACGCCATCATTACATAAGGTCTATTTAATAGGAACATGTTTCCTATAGGAAAACGGTTCTGTATTTTTTCTTAAATTTTGTTCCAACCGGGTAAAAAACTTGTGGTCCGGAACAGCTCGATCTGGATACTTTTTGCGATAAAGTCGGACAGCTGCCCTTGAATTACGGCGAGCTTCACCCTAAATTAAAAGTATGTCAACCATTTCCTGGTGATTTGGCATTTTTAAGAAACAAATGCAAGACTATAATACTGTGATTTGACACTGAGTCAAATTAACAAATGTTCTATTTTAAAATGTTATATTTTCAATCCATGGCTACCTATGATGGAAGAATTACTAGAATGATGCTCGTCAATATTAATTTACGTATCCCGCTATATATTAAAAACTATTAGAGATATAAAAAAGTTTTTTTATTTATTATTGCTAAGAATTATATGGGCATCCTATTTCTAAACAGAAAAAAATGTGTTCGTTGAAAAAATAAATTTGTACGCGTCGCGACGCCCAACGTCGCCGTCTAAAATTTGTAACGTCTGATGTTTCTTAAAGCTGAGAAGATACTATTTAAAATGGCATACATTTTTTTTTTCGAAAATTTTACCTGTTTCCCATAAAAGAGGTGGGGCGTCGAGTTTGGCTGACCCTGTACACTACTCTCCAAAATTATCGCACCACCTAAATTATGTATCAAGTTTAAAGGTATTTGTTTTTGAATCAACGGATGGATTTTGATGATTCTTTCTTCACGATATAGGTAAAAAGAAATTTATGTTTTTTCTTCTAATTTTGCAACACCCTGTGGAATTTATCAGAAAGAACCGCTACATTGCATTTACATTACGTTAGAATGGCAACCCTTCTCTACATTTTTGTTCAAGAATCATCTCGATATCTCTTTTATCAAGGAAGATACACAAGTTTAAATGTAACGAATTTTTATTAACATTTTAAACAAGTAGGTGAAAACTAAAAAACACTACATAATCCTTAATCAATTCTCTCAAAATCACCTAATAACGTGCATTTCCGCCTCTCTTACGTATCACTTCTTCACAGCGACGAGGCATACTTAAAATCAAGCGTCGAATTTGATCTTGATCAATTGCATCCCAAACCTCTCTTACCATCCTCTCAACGTCGTCCAAAACGATAGGTGGTGGATGTCGGCCCCTTAACTGACCAATATTATCCCATAAATTCTCTATTGGATTGAGATCAGGGTTACAGGGTGGCCAGTCCATGGTTTGTATACCAACTTCATCCAAATAGTCACGGACCGTATAGGTAACATGAGCTCTTGCATTAATAATGCATTAATAAAAAATTATTTCCTATGTAAAGGGTACCACGTGTTCCGATAAAATGTCTGTAATATACCTTTCACCTGTTAATGAACCTCTTCGCAAAGAAACAAGGTCTGTTCGTGCTGTAAGCGAAATTCCACCCCAAACCATTACAGATCCTCCATTAAATAAAGTTGTCGGTCGTATGTTGCACTGTGCATAGCGTTCATTGGGCCGTCGAATTACTCTTAAACGTCTATCTGAGCTGTATAAACAAAGCCTTGATTCATCTGTGAACAGTACTTGTTCCCAGTCATCAGCATTCCAGTCAAGATGTTCTCTGGCAAATTACAATCTACTCCTACGATGATTTGCGTTTAAATTTGGTGCTCTAGCAGGAATCCTTGCATGCAAATCACCTTCGGCGAGACGCCTTTGTACAGTGTTAGTACTAATTCGAATATTATGAACATCTGCTACTTGTATCTGTAAGTTTCTCATTGTAACAAAACAATGAGAAATGAGTGTTGCGACTCTCCTTCTTCCTTGTCCAGGTCGTCTTGTATGATCATTTGTCTCTTGAAATCGTTGAACGACACGTGATATTGTTGTATGAGAAACTCCTAATCTCAAGCCTATTTCACGATAACTTATTCCTTCATTGGCTAAAGTAACTGCCTCAACACACTCATCGCGGTTTAAATGTCTTGAAATACGGTCCATGTCAAATAAACACTTAATAACCCAAAGCAGCAACTTGCTAAATGCCATAGATTAAATAAATATATATACTTATATAGATGGCGTGTTCTTCACCTTTAGATTTAACGCTGTTTTTAGTTGTGACCCGCGATACCAATGGCGCTAGTGAACATGCGCGGGAATTTTAAAAATCTTTCAAATTTGATTTCCTTGTTTTTTGAAAACTGCATGATAAAATTAAACAGAAACAATTTTCGCTTATAGCGAATTTGTTTCTGCAAAATTTCAACATACACAGTTATCAAAAAACAATTATATAGTGTAACAGGTATTATAATGTTAATAATAAAACAAAATTTGATAAAATAAATTACATACAAATAAAACAACAATGTAAAAAAACATATAAAATGAAGTAAAAAAAGTATGTAATAAAAAACTATAATTAAATTACAAAATTATTTTATAAATAAGCACAATTCACTTGGTTGTTTGGAAAAAGACACGTATCAACCCCTGATTTTTTTAAATGTAAAGAAAAATACAAAGAATTATTAAGGCGAGTTTTGAATAAAAAAAATGGGCATTAAATCGTAGATGTGCCCTTTTCTAAATAACCTATTCAATTAACAAAAAAATTAAAATTAAAATAGGAGAATTAAATTTGTAGCTATTTTTTTGTATCATTTTGAAACTAAAACGAAATAAAAATTATACAAAATAAAACTATCACTAATATAAGCTAAAAAACATCAACCTTAATTGTTCTTTTAGTTACTCACTTCATTAATCAATCTTAACATTAACAATACTTTCCTTTTCAATCTTCTTGTCACTCACTTGTCACTATTCGTTATAAATAAACTACAAGCTTGCTATAAATAGTTTTTAGATTATTTCCTAGACAACTAAAAATCAAAAATGTGAACATTAATTCAATCGGTAAAGAAGCTGTTCTTGTGTAGTATGCTATAAGCGCCAAAGGTATCACGGGTCACAACTAAATTTATTATTGACGCATGCTTATACGGAATTAACACAGCATGCTAAATGCGTAAATAAAATTGACAAGCATTTCTGTCAAACTGTTTGATATTTCATAGCCTGCTTATTTTATTAGTAAGGACTATATTTCAACAAAATTAAGTCAAATTTAAAAAATGTATATCTTCATTGATAAAAGAGATATCGAGATGATTCTTGAACGAAAATGTAGAGAAGGGTTGCCATTCTAACGTAATGTAAATGGTGTTGCAAAATTAGAAGAAAAAACATAAATTTCTTTTTACACCCCGTATATGGGTAAAACGTTGACAATTGTCAGAAACCATCAACCTATACCGTGAAGAAAGAATCATCAAAATCCATCCGTTGATTCAAAAAAAAAATACCTTTAAACTTAATGCATAATTTAGGTGGTGCGATAATTTTGGAGAGTAGTGTATTTTTTGAGATAAATAGTCGGTTTCGTTTTTAAATCATCTGGAATATGGTTGTACACCTTAAAACAAAAATAAATTGCACTCTTGTATTCTACTATACTGGGTTTTCATACTTAGAAATTATTTTCTCAACAACTAGAGACTGCAGAAAATTTATTCAATATTTAGTTTGATATTATATTCATATGGCTTTTACTTCTCTTTTTAATGGAACAAGCCAAAGATATTATAACATCTTGTTTAAATAATAGGTCACACTCTACTAAAGTTAATTCAAAAGCGTTAACAGATAAGTGGTTATCAGATTACTGCATCGACGCATTTGCGTTTTTGTATTTAAAAAACATTTCTCATTATATTTATTACATAGATGCAATTTATGTTTTCCGGAAACGATTGCTTAAATTTAAAAGTATTTGTAGATACTTACATATTTATTCTATATAACGTAAACTCTAGTCACTAGGTATTAATAGTCCTAAGTATGAAAGAATAATTAATTTATTTACTCGATCCCGGTCAAACAAATATGGACAATAATATATTTAACAAAATTAAAAAGTTTTTCCAAAGGTGTAATAAAACAAATAGTCGTAATGAACGAATAAATATTAAAGATTTGAAAATGGCTAAAGACCACAAATATCCTAAACAAACGGATAGCATAAATTGTGGACTATTTGTTATACATTTTATGAACGTCATAGTCATAGACTTACTCCTCTAGACTACGCGTGGTGAGTGCAAGCTGTTGTCAAGATGATATGCAATCCAAACAGCATGGAGGGGCAGGAAAGTTTATGACATTTGACGGAACTGCAACAAATTTTGCTGTTGCATCAAAATTGGGAGCAAATTTAAGATATCCTGATGCACAACCCTGGTTTCGACACCCTGTGAATAATAAACGTGTCCATATAATACTAGACCCTTGTAACATGGTGAAACTTGTCAGAAAAACTCTTGCCAATTGATGTATACTTTTAGATGAAGAAGGGTGGACAATTAAATGGGATTTCTTTAATAAGCTTGTTACATTGCAACAGACTGAAGGCCTACATGCTGCTAACAAATTGACAAAAAAGTACATACATTTCCGACGGGAAATTATGAAAGTCAGATTGGCTGTACAAGTTTTAAGCACAAGTGTTGCAGATGCTTTGGATTTCTACAATACAGATCTTCATTTACTGACTTTTATTGACTGAGAAGGCACATAAAATTTTTGCAGAAAAATTAATTATGTGTTTGATGCGCTCAATTCCAGAAATATCTTTTCGAATGCTACTTGGGGAAAGCCATTGTCTTTCGATAATGCAGCTTCCTTCTCAATTTTTTTTAAAAATTCCATACGCTACTTAGCTACACTTAAGACTGATAACGGAGAATGTATCCTAACCACTCGTGCTATCAGATCAAGAGGTGGATTCAATAACAATCCCACAGCAGAACAATTTGAAGGTGCCTACAAGAGGCTTTTATTGAAAACTGAAATTGAAGCACCCACTTCTGCAAATTGCGTGGACAATACTTCTATTTTGACAGTAAGTAGTGGCAACCAAAAAGACCATGTCGATGATCTTCTGAACGCTTTTTCTGAAACCGCAACAGACGAAGGAAGTGAACAGGTTCTGTATTTCGGAAATTTGTCTCCATATTTAATCAATGTTACCGAGTACATATCTGGTTTTGTGCCTAGAAAAATAGCCAAGTCAATCAAATGTGCTATTTGTGCAGATGCTTTATTTGCGGTAGAAAGTAACTCATATCTTTTGAACAGAAAAAATCGGGGAGGATTGTTAACTGCTTTAAATGATGTCGTAAGCATTTGTGGTACCGCTGAGAATATTTTTAGGTTTTACGTACAATCAAATAATCATCCTGATATTCACGCTTCGCATACATAATCAAAACAAAGATGTGGATGAAATTAATGTCAGGATAAGCCAAATATATAACAAACTAACGTTGTTTAAAAACCAGTAGGTTACCAAATTGTACAACAGCATAGTACTTTATAATAATCCTGAGTGCGGTTCTCAATTTCATTTTTATACGTTTTGTTTTGTACAGTTTTGATTTTTCTTATTTTAAGGAGTTTGTATACAAAACAATAAATATAAATTGTCAAAATGAATTGTGTTTTTACTATTACCACTCTTCCACGTAAATTCCGATATAAGCGAAATCACATACGAGACGAGTAAAATTTGTAAAGACAAAGTCTTTGGTCAACACTGAATAGTCGAATACGACTTAAAAATTGCGAAATTTCCATTTATTGTTTTCCGTTTGTTTCTACATAAGCCTGGGGTTTGCTCTAAAATAATACCGCAATTTGTAGTAAAGGAGATATGCACTACCTTGAATGCTACATTCGCTTTTCTGCCCCTCGTGTTACCTATCTTGGCAACACAAGCTCTTATAGAAGCTACTAGGGGGGCGCGGTCTAGTGTAGTAAGTCTATGGTTATAGTAGAATCATTAATAATGATCAGTTATTAATATCGGTTTAGGCTACAAACCTACTTGTTGGAAAATTCTGAAAATATTAAAAAGCAGGTACCGCCCTAGGTGTGGTCTCTATAACGAATCACAATACATTTCAATGTCAATGTCAACAAACATGTCTTTTGAACAAGCGTCCTACATTACCTTCATATTTACCTGCAATCTTTGTTCAATTTAAATGCTTTAATGTATCCCAAAATAATGTTTAAATTTGGCATTGAAAACGGGGAATATTTGAAAATTTACCCCTCGGCCCCTACGACGAATCTATAGATGTTGGTGGGCTAGAAGGATACCAGAGGACCCAATGCAATAATCTACAGTAGTCCCAGGGTGCTACAGTCTCTAATTATTGAGAAAGTAATGTTTAAATTTGCTATTGAAAATAAGGAATATTAAAAAAATCACCCTACGGCAAATCTGGGGGTGCGGGTGGGCTAGAAGGATACCAGAGGACCTAATGCAATAATCTAGACTAGTCCCAGGGTGCTGCAGTCTCTAGTTATTGAGAAAATAATGTTTAAATTTGCTAGTGAAAACGAGGAATATTAAAAAATTCACCCTTCGGCCCCTACAGCAAATCTGGGGGTGCTGATGGGCTAGAATGATACCAGAGGACCTAATGCAATAATCTAGACTAGTCGCAGGGTGCTGCAGTCTCTAGTTATTGAGAAAATAATGTTTAAATTTGCTATTGAAAACGAGGAATATTAAAAAATTCACCCTTCGGCCCCTACAGCAAATCTGGGGGTGCTCGTGGGCTAGAAGGATACCAGAGGACCTAATGCAATAATCTAGACTAGTCCCAGGGTGCTGCAGTCTCTAGTTATTGAGAAAGTAATTGAGGTTTACTGGTTGTAATTTAAACACTACTCACCTCATTTAAAGGACATACAAAAATGCGTATTTCATTATGAAATGATGAAAATGAACTGAAGTTTTAGTCTAAATGTAAATAATAATAAATTTTCATGACAACGCCATGGTATAATGATTTAACATATACAGGATGTCCCGAAATTAAAAGTCAAGCGGGCACCGGGTGAGAGGCCAACCCATACCTGTTCTGGTAAAAATCAGAAAAAAATTCTATGTCTCCTAGTTAAGTGGTAATAGACACATTTTTGAAAATGTTAAAAATCGTTCCCATACATCATATCTTTAGGTATGGTCAGAAATGTTTGCAATTTAATAGTGATTTTTTTAATAATGTATTCCTAATGCACCATGCTACTATAGCAGTCACAAATCGAACAACAAAAGTCGTTAGTTTTGCAAAAAAAAAAGTATTAGTTTGATTAAGTTAAGGTTGAAAGAATTTATGTCTATTAAGTTTGACACACGATTTCTAAACAAAGGACTAGTACAACACCCTTGGCAAGTTATTTTAAAAGATGGCTTGTTTAGTCAAGATTTCAAAATGTTATAATACTTGGCATTTTTCTTTTCCTAAAAAATATTATTGTCTGTTTTTCTGTCAAAAACGCGTTATTTAAAAAATTCATTCTTTCGTATGTTATTTGTATTTCCTCCAAAATGATTTAACAACTTTGTTAGAAGATGTGCCACTCTATATCTACAGAGAAATGTGGTTTCAACAAGATGGTTGCCCAGCTCATTATGCTTGTCCTGTACGAGATTGCATTCAGAATACCCAGAATGATAGATTAGGCGTCGTGATTCCATTACGTGGCCTCCTCATTCTCTGGGTCTAAATTCCCTTGATTTTCTTATTTGAGATTAGGATTGTATTTTCAATATTTATACAGCAGCAGAAGAAATAAATGCAAAGAGATTTGCACAACTAGTAAAAAGATCTTTTCTGTGACGATGCAGAGCTTGTATTAGTGTAGACGACAAATAATTTGAGCATTTGTCTTAGTTTTAAGAAAATAATGCTATAAAATTAATAATAAATAAATTTGTTTGTTTAATTTTGTCTTTAGGTTAACCTTATTTGAAAGAGTCTTTTTGCAAGACATACGGGCAACCATCTTGTTGAAACCACATTTTGTAGTTAGTAAATATTGATTGGCACATCTTCTAACAAAGTTAAGAGGGAATAAAAAGTAAATACAAATAACATACAAAAGTATGAATTTAAATTTTTTAATTTTAATTTTAAATAACGTGTATATCAATTTAAAATTAGGTGGGTTCTGTGACGGTAACGCTACAGATACTCCCCTGAGCAAAATATTTAACCGGTGGAAAGGAATAAATAAAAATGCAACATGGAATTAATCGAGTATTATTCTGCAAAGGAAACTTTTAATAATTTCTTCGATGCAGAATGTTTCGATAAATTATTTAATGCTATTATGTATTTCAAATGAACGCTGGTTTTAAACGATCGATGTTAACAATGTATTCTTGATTGTTTCTTAACAACTTTAAAAGGTCCTTCATATCTTGGTGATAATGAAGGTTTTATGCCCTCAACTCAAAGGAAAACAAAGTCTGAATCACGCAGTTCTTTATGTACAAAAGGTTTTTCAGTGGAATGTAAAGAGGTTGACGTTAGCTTCAAATTGGAAAATGTTTGTTGTAAGCTGATCAATAAAGGGTTAACATTTGTTGAGTTGTGAGAATTTACGAAAAATTCACCTGGTAAACGTAACGGTTGACCGTAAACCAGTTCTGCTGAAGAACAACCTAAATCTTCTTTCAAGGAAGACCTTAGACCTAATAATATTATAGGAAGATCTTGTTTCCACCTATTAGTTTTACCTCTAGCAATAATGGCAGTTTTCAGAGTTCTGTGAAAAATCTCCAAGGTGCCATTACTTTGAGGATGGTAACAGGAAGTGATCGAATCGGAAACAATCGATTAAATTCTGCAAAAAAAGTTGTGATTCAAATTGTCTGCCCTGATCGTGCGTAATCGTGTGTGGTATACCAAACCTTGAAAAATAATGCGTCAATAGAGCAGTAGCAACAGTAGAACTTGACGTATTTTTGAGAGGATAAACTTCTGGCCACCTTGTAAAACGGTCAATGACTGTATTTTGCTTGACAAGGCGATAGTTTTTTTGAAAAATTAATTTTTCACAACCCATCGCTTAGGGTTGTGAAAAATTATTTTTTTTGGGATAATACTGCTCCAATCACCGTATTGGAAGCGTCAGTAGATAAAGATAATTGACCAGTTTTACAAGGATAAGCCAGAATTGTTGAATTTGCTAATTGAGTTTTAGAGAGTTTCAATTTTCAATAACTTTGCTTTCACTTTTATAAAGTAAATTCGAAATATGATATAAAGGTGCAAGTATTTGAAAAATTTGGAACGAATCTATGATAAAAGTTTATCATACCCAAAAATCTTTGTAACTGTTTAAGTGTTTTTGGTGTAGGAAATTCTTTAATAATTTTAATTCTGTCATCTGAAGGACGAATGCATTTAGAAAGTTTAATTGAAATTCCAAAATCATTTAACCTATTAAAAAGTATGTCTAAATGGGAGATATAATCGTCTTCATTTTTACTTGCAATTAGCATATCATCTAAGTAAACAAAGATAAAGTTTAAGCCTGAAGTAACTTCGTTGATAAAACGTTGGAATGTTTGAGCAGCATTTCTCAAACCGAAAGGCATCCTAGTAGACTCAAATAAACCAAAAGGAGTAGTAATCGCAGTTTTGTAAACATCTTTCTTAGCAATTGGTATTTCGTGGTACAAGATGTACCTTAGAAAAGATTTTACAGTTGTGCAAATGTAAATTAAAATCTTGAATATGTGGAAACGGATATCTGTCCGGCACCGTAACTTAAAATTGACGGTAATCTCCGCATGGTCTCCAATCAACACAATCTTTTTTTGGAACCATGTGAAGCGCAGAAGCAACAGAAGACGAAGATGGCCTACAAATGCCAAAAGCAACCATTTGCTCGAATTCTGTTTTTGCTATTGTATATTTACTAGAATCTAAACGTCTTGGATGGCAAAAAGGAAGATGTGAATTCGTAATAATTTTATTAATTTTTTTATATATTTTAAACAGAATGTTTCACAGGTTTGGAAAAATCTGGAATTGAAATTAAATTGTGATATTAAAAAATTGAGTATATTTTGTTTCGACAATGAATAATTTTTGATTTGGAACAATTGAGTTAATAAGCGGACCTGATGATGTCAATTTAGTTGTTGAATCAACTAAACAGTGGTTTCTAATATCTACCAAAATACCGAATTTATTAAGAAAATCTGCAACAATAATAGGTCTTGAAATATCAGCAACAGTAAAAATAAAATTTCTTCGACGATTCAAATTTATTGTTAACATTTTTTTACCGTAAGTAGCAATAATTGAACCATTTGCTGCTTTAAGGAAAGAGTCTTTATCTTTTTTGTAATGCAAAAACGTATTGCGGGGAATAACAGATACGCCTGCACCAGTATCTATCAAAAAATGAAATTTGTTTTGATGATCGAAGATAAAAAGTCGAGAACTCTTCTTGTGAATTGGTGCAATGATATGTGATTAATTACCCACTGTCGAAACTTTTATTCGTTTTTTTGAATTTTGTTTTCTAAATGAATTGTGAAAAATACACCAGGCTGAACACTTCAAGCTTTATCACTGTAGTTACTATGATAAAAGCAAATTTTTGAAGAATTTTAGAAGAGTTTGATCTTGATCTGTCTTTGAATGGGCTTCTACAATCTTCAGTCTTCAGAAAAAGCTTTTATTAAATCAAAATTAGTATTTTGAACGGAATCATTTTTAGAGTTTGAAGAAGAAAATTCCGAAATTTTATAAGGTCTTGAAAGAGAAGAATTAAATGATTCCCAAATTTTATCGGCGATAGAAAGTAATTCACCGATATTGTCTTTACTGGACGCTAATAAGGCAACAGAAATGGTTTGAGGTAACCTACGTTTCCAAAGTTTTAAGGAAAGGTCTTGGCTAACCATTTGAGAACCGCCTGCAGTGTTTAACATTTCCCTATAAAAATCGGATGGTTTCTGGTCACCCATTTCTGTTCCAAACAATAATTCGTCTAACCTCTTTTCTTCGCTTTGTGAAAGTCTAGTTATTAAAATATTTTTAAGGAAATTGTACATTTCGCGTTCAGGTGGATTAGAAATAATTGTCATAAATAGTTGAGATGATTTCAATACATTTGTTATGACAAGGTTGTATTTAGTCTTGTCAGAATGAATTCTTGAAATAGTAAATTGTGCCTCGATTTGAATGAACCAGAGTTCTGGTTTACTTACCCAAAAAGGTGGTAATTTAATAGAGGACACGTTTTATTGAATGAAATTGTTGGAATCACCACTTTGATCGTTCATTTTAATAACGTTTGTGAATACTTATAATTTTGAAAATTAAATGTCTGTCAAACACTATTAACAGTTAATAACAATTATTTATTATTTATTCCTTCTCACGGCTAAATACCTTAAACATGGAAATATCTATAACGTATCTGACGCAGATACTCCACCTGTTACAATGTCGAAATAGAGGAATCTTCAAAACAAGTCTTCAAAATGGGCAAAATATTAATTAAATTATCTTCAAAATAAGAAAACTAAAATTAAAAATCTTCTAAATTCTTATAAGACCAAAGGGCAAAAATCCGGTCTATCCAAAAATTAAATTTAAGGTTGTTAGTTTTTTCAAATTGAATTTAATTGTTAATATTGTTAACGTCGGGATTATCGAAGAGCGATTTTAATTCTTCTTGAGGTAGATCTTCAAGTTTTGAAGCCTGTCTTGTTTTAATTACGTCGGTGTTACCAATTAAGGTTTACTGGTTGTAATTTAAACACTATTCACCAGTTCAACCTCATTTAAGGACAAAAAATAAGAATGCGTGGACCTAATGCAATAATCTAGACTAAGTAGTCCCAGGGTGCTGAAGTCTCTAGTTATTGAGAAAATAATGTTTAAATTTGCTATTGAAAATGAGGAATATTAAAAAATTCACTTTTCGGTCCCTACGGCAAATCTAGGGGTGCTGGTGGGCTAGAAGGATACCAGAAGACCTAATGCAATCAGTGATGCGCGCTGAGTAAATACCCGGCGGGTAGGTATTTATAAAATGGGTATTTATCTGGGTATTTACCCCGGCCTAGGGTAAATACCCAAACAGTACATACAAAAGTGATACAAGTAAAAATATAACAGATTCGGACAAAAATGTAGAGGAACATGATGAAATAGGCGTTGAAATAGGCTCATTCTTCATTCTTGCGACGATGATCCGCCCAGTTCCACTTGAGCTTTGCCACAATGTTGACCGCATCATTTACGCCAGTTCTTCTTCGTAGGTCTTCATTTCGTATGTGGTCCCTCAGGTTTAAACCCAGTATCGACCTCTCCATCTTTCTTTGCGTTACTTTGAGCCTCCTGGTAATGGCCACCGTTAATGTTAAAGTTTCGGAACCGTATGTCATAACCAAAGGAGGAACCACGCATTGATTGAAAGCCTTTCTTTTCAAATATACAGGAATATCGCCCATGAAGATGTCTCTAAGTTTCCTGTAGGCTGCCTTTGATTATTATCTCTCGATACACGAACCTCATGGCCAAGATATATGGCTGCGATGCGAACCAACTGAGATGAGTACTTTAAGAACAATAGTGGAAGAGACAAGAAAAGATGGAGTTAGGAACAAAATTGTAAGAGAATTTTGTGGATTCGGATATGTTATGAGATTTGCTAGGGGAAAAATAAAAAAATTTTATGAATACTTCCAAAGAATGGAAGAAACCTGGCTGATTAAGACAAAAGAGACCAAAGATTAGCTAGAAAGAGATCCCGGGAGAATAGGAAGTTGGATTTCCAGCTCTAATGAAACACAATGAATGATGCGTAAACAGATTACAACCTGAATAAAAGAAGAAGAATAATAAGATCTTAAACGAACTACTGAATTTTCAATTGGAAATCAATAATCTCATGGATCTTGGAATCTTGGATTTGATGGAAGTGCAATATGACTAGAAAAGAATGAAACAACAAGAATTAATGAAGAATGGAAACTGAATTTAGTCATTAATATTAGACTTATACTCAATTTAGGACATTCAAAGTTGTTTTTCAAGCATTAAAGAAATCGTTAAATATTTTCGAAGAGTATTACGTAAACGAGAATGGTCGGTAGTGAATATATAAACTTTGCCGAAATATATGTACACTTTAAAGCTAATAACACCAGGAATGTGTATAAATTTGTTAGACAGTTAAGATAAAGGCACAAATCGCACACAGCTCTATGCTGAGATGGAACAGGAAAAATAATATGTGATAGTGAAATGAATGATATTTGAAAAAATTATTTCCAAAACCTATTAAGCATAGAGAAACTGATTTGGAAACAGACAAAAGAAAGGATAGTGTCATGGAACCTATGACGATATATCAATCAGTGAGGTTCAAAACGCAATCTCTGCGGCAAAATATGGAAAGGCATCAGAGATTAATAACATACCATCGAAAGTATTCTAGATGGACTATTCATCATCACCAATATTGATGTTACAGCTTGGAACAAGATTTGTCCTAAATTTTGTTGATATTTAGCCCAACTCTTGCACACGCCTCCTGTATACGTTCAGCATCAGTCTCATCTCTCCAAGGATATCCGAAATAAGGACCATATCGTCCGCGTAGCGCAAATTACTTAGGTATTGCCATCAATTTTTATACCTTTTTGAGTCCAATCCAGTTATTTAAATCCACTCTCCAGGACTGTGATAAACAATTTGGGTTCAACATTATATCGCCTCGTCTTACCCCACGCTCATTGCAGCATTCTTGTAAATGTTATAAATAAGTTTGGTGTATGGATAATGGACTCTGTATTTTTGAAGTACTTGCAAAACTGCCATCAACTCAATTTAAATCAAATTTTATAAATACCTCTAAATACCCATCTTGGGGAAATACCCCAGGGAATTTTCCCTTGAAAATAAATACCCGGGTATTTAACAACACTGAATGCAATAATCTAGATTAGTTCCAGGGTGCTGCAGTCGTTAGTTGTTGAGAAGATAATTTTTAACTTTGCTATTAAAATCGATGAGTATTCAAATATTCACCACTCTGTCTCTACGTAAATCTGGGGGTGAGGGTAGACAGGGAACATACAAGAGGGTCTATTCAAATTATCCAGGGTAGTCGCAGATTGCTAGAAAACGGTTTTTCAATTGATATGTTCAATACTTGTTTGGTCAATTGTAATTTTATGAATCTGAATCTGGTACAGATTCGAATATGAATCTAAATTTAGCCACATCTTTTTGTAATAATTAATTTTTAGATAGATTAATAGAGATACATTGAGAATGCTTTGACAAAATATAAACAAAAAAAATTTTTTTAATTATCAAGTAAAGTTGTGTCAATTGTTTGGCAGACGCAGTGTCAGATCTATTTTTGCCTGAAATTGATTTAGTGAGCAATCGTGAGTGGTCGTTTTAATATTGAAGAGATTTTAAGGAAATGTAAGCATCCGTGGTTATTAATTAATTTTATTAACAAAATTGAACACCTTCGTAAAAGTCATCAACAAAATCTAAAATTAATTTTTAAAAATGTTTTAATAGGGACCACACATAAAACGAGACAACGATTATTATTTTCTAAGAAATACACGAGTCACTTTGTTTATCAATGAAACTGTTTTCATAAGAAACAATAGAAATTATTGTTAACATCGTTCCACAAATCATCAATTTCTTTTAATTTGTTTATTAAAACAAAAATGTTAATCTAATTTCATTAATTTGTTTGAATTAGAATCATGGAAGAAACTAAAGATAAAAATGATCAAAATGATGGTTCTAAAAAAGCCTCCGAAGAATCTTTGACCGAAACGGTTATGGAACGCAAAGAAACCTTTGATTCCGAACAAAGTTTAACTAACGATCAATCAAGGAAACTTTCCAGCGATACGAATATTTCAAAAAAAGAAGAAAACATAGAAAATCGTCAATCATCATCGTCTGGACCACCGCAAATCAGTCAGCATTTACCAACTCAGCGTAGATTAAATAAACTGCGTGATCACTCAAGTACCGTTTTTCCGGCTGGATGCATGGGATGCCCCGAAAATCCACCCAGCGATCAAATTTGTAGTCCCCGAAGGTTACTTGACCCCGTTGAATCGAAGGAACAAACCGGATTAATTGATAACATGCCAAAAAAGCGACCAAGTAGTGCTAAACCGTTACCGTTTATAAGAAATCCGTTAACTGGAGTTGGGATGGATGTTGAAGAGGTGAAGAGATTGCCGCGAAGACGCGAAGGTAATCCTTTATTAGGTGAAGGGTACGATTGTGAAATTAAACCGACTCCAAATACGAGTAATGGTAGAATTCCTCCAGGTGGTTATTCTAAAGGTCTTTGGTAAATAGGAAATAATTTCCTTTTTTTTGTATTTATAAATGTCCGTATAAAAAATAAAATATTTATTGAAATATTAAACATCAAATTTCTTACTCACCGATTAACAAATTTAAGGTTAATCCACGAACGAACTCGGTATTTGTAAAAGTCCTTGCGTAAACTTTGCATTTTCGTTTTTTACCGATCGGCTCTTCGACGTAATCGTTGTAATCGGGCATTTTATTTTTTCATTCAATTAACCGAACCGTATACAATGTTAGATTCGCGGCAACTGACGAAAAACGCAACTCAAACCGATGCCAAAGATATAAAATGATCATAAAACGATGAAAAAAAATGTCTTGCGATCGCCAAAAACGCTATAATTAGGTTCTGGTTACGTAGACTGAGCTTTACCCGTTTGCAAATTGTGTTTATGCTGTCCGCCTCGTTACGTTACACGATTATTTTTAGATCATTACTGTGATTTTTTTATGTAAACAACGCAATATTCCTAATTAAAAAAAAGTTGTACAGTAATAGTTATTAATTAATTTAAAAATATTTTGTTTACAAAATTAATAATACCATTAAATATCGCTACATCAAAAAATTGTATAATTTCTAATATCATTAGAAATTGTCAGAAAGAACTTATTAGAAGTTTAAATAAAATTTATGCCAAATTTCATGCCCCTATGTGAGGTGTGAAAACTTACATTATCCTTCATAAGCAGTTTTTGAGAAATCACAAAAAATGTGTAGCTTGCACTTCTTATTCCACTGATAACAGATGTGCTGCTCGATTGCCTAAGAACTTTCGGTTTCGAGCAGATGGTGTATGCTGCTACTCGTGGTAAAAATTGCTTGGACAACATTTTCGTGAATTTTGGGAATACAAATGGTAATGTAATGGTAAGCAATCAATTTTGAGACCACAAGAGCTTAACGTTGACGTATGCTTTTGATGAACCTTTGCTTGACGATACTTTTGTGACAATCAGGCCAATTACCCAAAATGGTTTAAGTTTTTTGAGAGTGTTTCTAATGTTGATTGGAGTTTTGTTTCGGATGCACAATTGCAAGCCACTGAAAAATTCTATATGTTTTTGGAGAGAGTGATGGATGCTTATAATAGACTTTTTCCTGAGAGGCGTGCACATCTATCGCAGGGATGGTTAAATACAGAATTAAAAGAAATTCGTGCAAATTTGAGTATTAACTACTGTAATGATCAGTAGGGCACGGAACTTTTGTAACAAAACGATACGATTTCCCCCCTCCACTCGTTCTCAGCAGAAAATTTCATACAAAAGTTGTTCTAAATTAAATTCTAAAACGATTTTCTCAATAAAAAAAACATATAAAAAAATTTTTTTTTGAGATTATGTTCTTAATTATTGATCAAATCAAAAATTTTTATTAACAATATTTGTTTAGAATTACTTCAGGAACAGTGTTTGTTAACACAATTTTTTGCTAACTTGAAATTTTAATTTCCCTCTGAATAGTATGTTATCAAAATTAATTATCTCAACAATTATTGTTTTTATTAAAAAATGTTTTAAATAAAATTTGTTTCAATTTCGATTTTGAATCAATTATCTTAATAAAATTTTTTTACATCTCTATTAATTAAGCATCTAAGTATAATTATGTATAAAAACGGAAAAATTATTATTTCGAGGTTATCTCCTTAATTATTGATTAAATCAAAAAAAAATTGTTGACAAAGTTTGTTTAGAATTGTTTCAGGAACAATTTTTGTTAACACAATTTTTTTCTAACTTGAAATTTTAATTTCCCACTGAATAGTATGCTACAAAAATTTATATTTTTGAGGTTATATCCTTATTGTTGATTTAATCAAAAAATGTTGTTAACAAAATTTGTTTAGAATTACTTCAGGAGCAGTGTTTGTTAATACAATTTTTTGCTAACTTAAAATTTTAATTTCCCACTGAACAGTATGCTGTTCATTTAATCAAGATTTTCTGAGAACGAGTGGAGGGGGGAAATCGTATCGTTTTGTTACAAAAGTTCCGTGCCCTGATGATCAGGTACTTGCTGATTCTGGTTACTCTGGTAGAGCAATGTGGAGGTTGATTAATAAGAGTAGAGTCGAAAAAAGTACTAGAGTAGATGTAAATTTTCCACCAGATGAGATAATAGTTATTTATATTACAAGTGGGCTAGAAACATGATTACAGTACGAGTGTGGAGAATTGCACGACGAGGTCGTAGACCGAGTCGTGTAATCACACGAGTACTGTAATTATGCTCTAGCCCACGTGTGATATACAGCATTTTATCTACGACTGCTAAAAATTACTAAAAATCAATTTCTTTAAAAAAGTCTATTTGACATTTACAAAAATATTTTGAAATGATTGTTGACAATTTTGAATTGTCAGTTTCAACAACATGTTTACTCATCTGGAATAAGTGTTTTGAAAAGTAAAAACATAACAATTAATGTTTATAATAAATAGAATTGTTTCTCTGTAAGTAGATACCACTTTTTCTTTTGTATTGTTGCTCGTTCCAATAAATTAAGTCTGTTTTGATTAGGTTAAAAATGCGTTACGTAATGAAACCAGTGCGGTAATGAACTTCATTACGTAACTCAAATCACCTCAAATGAGTGCGGTAATGATGACTTATCCAAGCAGTCGTAGATAAATAACTTTTTTGTTGATATTCCGTATAAAATCTTAGAATTAATTGAAAATAATGAAGTAACTACTGAAACATTCGATAATTATTTAAATAAAATAAACAATTTCTCTTTCATGGAAATATCCTTCGTTGAGTTGCGTGATATCATTAATTCCCTTAAATCAAAATCAACTACGGATATACAGGTGTCCCGCAACGATTGTACAAAACTGCATCAGCGTATTCTATGATCAAAAATAAACAAAAAAAGCCTAATAAACATAGGTCCGAAAATGGACCATTTTCGAGATATTCAAAGATTTAGTTTCATAAGTTGATATTGTTAACATCATGAATTTAAATTTGTTTTTATAATAATTAAGTCGTTACTATGATTACGATAAGTTGTCTAATCAAAAAAAAATAATAATACTTCACGAAATTATTATTTTACTATTTAATTTAATAAAACTATTAAGTATTGCTCCTATTAATTACTCCAAGGAAGAGATGGCGGATATGGTGTATTGTTACGGACTAGCTGACGGAAATGCGTCGTTAGCAGCTCGTCATTACGCGCAAAGGTTCCCGAACAGACTATTTCTCAGATTAAAAGAAACGGGAAGCGTAACCCACAGCCATTCCACGGAGAGACATTACACAAGGCCGGTAGAATTAGAAGAAGCAGTTTTGAGAAGAGTCGATGAAAATGCCTCAACCAGCATTAGAAGAATTTCTGCACAAGAAAACATTAACAAAACAACCGTTCACCGCATTTTAAGGGAGCAGTTGCTTTATCCTTATCATTACAACACCGTTCAAGCTCTAACAGAAAATGATGGCGAAAAAAGAGAGATTTTTTGTAGGTGGGCCATACAGGAAGAGGTAGTAAACGTCGACTTTCCCATAAACATTGTATTTACGGATGAAGCAACATTTACTCAAAGCGGAATTTTTAATATTCATAATGCGCACGTTTGGAGCGAAGAAAATCACCATGCAATACTAGAAACTCATCATCAGTGGCGATTCAGTGTTAATGTATGGGCTGGAGTTATAGGTGATCAGTTATTAGGTCCATTTTTTCTTCCAAAGAGATTGACAGCCGATGCCTACATACATTTTTTACAAAATGACCTTACAGAGGCATTTGATGAATTACCTCAACAAATTCTAGAAGATTGCTACTTTATGCACGCGCTACTCGAGCATACTTAAATAACACATTTGGCAATAAGTGGATTGGCCGAGGAGGTCCTATCCTGTGGCCACCTCGTTCACCAGATTCAAATCCGTTAGATTTTTGGTTTTGGGGACATTTAAAACAAATTGTTTATTCTGAAGACGTTCAAAATATGCAGGATTTGAAGAATAAAATTAGCAACGCATTTGACACAGTAAAACAAATTCCTGGTATCTTTGAACGCATTAGAAGTTCATTTAGAAAACGTATCCGTTTGTGTTTAGAAGTAAATGGTGCGCATATTGAACATTTATTATGACATGAATCTTTTCCAATTTATTAAATATTCGTTGTTTTTATGCTGGTTGAACGATTTTCTTCGACAATCTTTGTTACTTGTTTTGTTAAATTATTAATGAACTGTATTAATTAACTTAATATTATCTTATTATTTATTAAACTTTATCTTAACCATCGTAACCATGGTAATCATATAATTACTGCATCTAAATCGTTAGAATTAATGATGTTTACAATAGGTCAGCTTATGAAACTAAAACTTTGAATATCTCGAAATTGGTCCATTTTCGGACCTATGTTTATTAGACTTTTCTTGTCTGTTTTCGATCAGAGAATACGCTGATGCAGTATTGTACAATCGTTGCGGGACACCTGTATACGGTTTTAATGTTAACTTAATAAAGCAAATCAAAAACTTAATTATATTTCCACTATGCAAATTACTAAATAAACTACTAATGGAAGGGGTTTTTCCTGATTCGTTAAAAATAGCTCTTGTGGTAACTGTGTATAAAAAGGGTGACCATGATAAGATTGAAAATTTTAGACCAATTTCTCTTAAGCCAATTTCTCTCAAGGCTCTCAAGTAATAAATTGTTTACTCCGACGCAGTTTGGTTTCAGAAAAGGAAAAAGCACTGTTGGTGCAATTGTTGATTTTGTAGAAAATGTTATGCAGTTCTATGAGGATGGACTACCCACGTACACCCCAAGTAGAATAAAACATTTTGGATTTTGTGGCAAATCCTGGTACTGCTAGTACTGTTGATAGCAGCAGTTTAGATATTTCAGAATATCTAAATTGTATTCATACATTTGTCGAGAGTACAAGAATTTAAAATTGCTGATCATCCGTTGCAAATACAGTGTTGCTATACCATGATGGAAAGCTGCGTTTTTAGAAAAAAGTACTTTTAACAGATAACCATTAATTTGAGAAACGCTGAAGAATAATATTGTACTGAAGAATATCCAGATTTCATACTACATTGAGTAATAATTTGACAGATTTCTTTTAAACGAACTTAAATCTTTTTATGATTAACTCGAAAAAGATGCGTCTTATCAAAAAATTGTAAGAGTAAAAATAATTTCAAAATTAAATAGACTTTTAGCATCAATTTTAACAGTTTTAAGGAAATAACTTTTGTGAACACCCTGTATAGCATTGATCACATATTTTCTGATCTTAAAGATTTCTCATGATAACATTGTACTGTTTGCCAAATTTTATCTTTCTAAGACAAACCATATTGAAAATATTTAAGAAAATGTTTAAAAATTTCTTAACTTAGATGGCCCATATCTTAGCCATTTATGGGTTTAGACCAAAAATGTTTACGTGAATCGTCATCATTGTGACTCTAGTATTTGTGATTAAAATTATGCCACGACTTACAGAAACACCCACTGTATATTTTTTAAACACATCTATTATAAAATTAACTGAAAACTTAGTTGAAGACAACCAAATTCATGATATTGTAATTGAGAGTTGAGAGAATGTGAGTTTTGCACCAAACAAATTTGGAGAATGTGACTTTTATCGCGGAAGAATGACAACAATAGAAGAAAACATTTTTTTATTTTAACAAAAATATCAACAGCACCGCAACTTAAACGTGCGGTTCAGGAATATCCTCTTGAGGCTCACAAAAATTATCATTATCATCAAGTTCGACCTCATTGAAATCTTCAGCTTTATCTAGGACGTGTTTGTAGAAATCAAGATTTAGGTTGTTTTCTCTCCAGTCATTTCCAGAGTGTAAGATTTTTTCCTTTTTGCAGATGTTTTGCCACCCACAGGTGAATGACTTATAAAACACTTCTACCCTAATAAGACGTTGAGTGCAGAGCCGTCCTAAGATATTCGGCACAAAATTCAGGTTCAACCTCAAGAACATGAATTTTCAAGAAGTCAATGTATTTTCATTGCAAAAGTCAACATAATGAACAAAAACAAACCATGTATTACATTTAATTACATCTATTTACAAAAAAAAGGAACAAAAAGTGATGTATTAATTTTATCTATATCTAACATCTCGCTTCAAAATACTACCATATTACAATTAAATAATTATTCAGTAAGTTGAATTCAACTTTTGAAAATTGTCTTCGGAAATTTTGTTCAAAGCATTTTTAAAATTTGTATAACCGGAAACAACTGCCTTCACGGAATCAGTTCTTGCTGACCGAACGAGTGCTGATCAATTTTTTAGGATCTAATTTAGTGGAATAGGGCGTATCTTTCAAAATTTCTCATCTGGATGTTGACATTGTTGACGTGGCAAAGAAATTGTATAAATTTTGAAGAAATAAAAATAATTTAGTTGTTTATAGGCAGCATCCCGCTGCCGATTTTTCAACTAAATTTAAAGAATGTTCTGCACAAGGTACGTAAATGGCAAGATTGTTCTTGGATTTAATGCGTGCTTGGAGGTCGTTGTATATACCAGATTCAGAAGATTGTCCTCTACAATCTTTCAAATTAATATCTAAATCAGATAATAGATTTAAGATAGAATTCTCCATATTTGAGGTTTTGTGACCAGTATTTTCTAAAATTATCGGGGCTTCCACTTTTATTGACATATCTGACAACAATGGTTAATTGATCAACATGAGAAACGTCGAGCGTCGAATCTACAATAATAGAATACTTCTTTTCTTCCACTTAAGATGTTAACTCCATCTTGATCTAAATATTTCCTTTCCTGATCTTCTGTCCTGATCTTCTTTTTGTTGTATTTCAGTTGCTTCTATTTCATTCTCATTTGACTGTTGGTCATTATCATCATTGGACATAATTTTTTTAAAGAAATGTGTTATTGTAGATACTTTGTCTAAAGACAGCTATTTGCCTTGCTTCCTTCTGCTCTTTCTATTTCCGATTGGCGCATACAGATATTTTTTTTCGCTTGGGTTCCATGATTAGTCTTGTTACACGATATAAAAAATTATTTTTATTATGTTAGCGCTGACTATTTAAAATCGATAAAAGTTAAAACAAAGCGATAATTTAATATTTAAAACTATAATAAACATTATCACCCTATAAGTAAATAATTGAGTGTTTGTCCAGATAAGATGCCAAATGTGGCATGTAATAACGTAACATCAGTGCAACGGCGCGTCGTGTCGTGGCGCCACGACAAAGTTCAAGCTTACAAAATAAAAACTACAAATAAAAATTAAAAAATTAAGACGTCCCTACAGAACTCTAGGGCTATAGCCCTTTTAGCCCTCTGGTTAAGGTGACCCTGCTTGAGTCGGATTTTTTCTTTGTATTATAATTCGTTTCGATGGTTTGTGCTTGAGTACTTTGTCTTTGGCCGTTTTCTAGTCAAGGTTTAGACAGTCTCTTTAGATCTCTCTCTACAGATACATGATGGGAAAATATTTCTTGATACTCTTCAGAACGCAGAATTATCTCCATCTGTTTAATTTCTTTCTCGCTTAGACCGAAGAACCGATCTGGTAGAATCAAGCTATGGCCAGTTAGTGGGAAAACAATTTTTAGCTATGTGATGTTTTCAGACGAACTTTGGATTTTTATTTTGACCTGAACAACCATCCGATATTAACCTTATTTTATTAAAATTTGTGAGGTCGTAATTTGTAGAGTAGAGGGTAGACACAAGAAGACTTGCCGACTATAGTATGCCGCCTGGTCGGAAATCTTTGGAAAAGGTTGGTTCTTGTGGCAATCAAATGATAAGATCAATAAATTTTCTTTGTCTTCCTGGAGTAGCTGGTAAAAGGCCTTAGCTCTTAATTTATGAACACGTATTCGGCAATTCTTCGGGCTGTTTTATCGTTTAGATCTGTACACGTTTTAATGCATTCACCTGCCTATAAACACGTTGAGCACATGTCCGTACACGGGATTCAACATTGTACTCGGTAAACTTTTCGAAATAAATTAATCGTAACTCTAATACCGTCATACATCCTATGGAGTTTCTTTATATTCAATTCCGATAGCAAGTACACTCTGAAAGAAACTGCGGCGGATCGATAATAGTGACTGTCTACACTTCAACTTGTTTAAAAAATTTATAACTCTTTTTTGTCTTATTACATACTTTTTCTGCCACCACCTCCTTTTTCAACAGGCAATTGACCAGTAGCGTAATATTGTTTGGACAGAATGTTCAGCCGAAATCTGGATGTATTAAAAATCTTTAGAAAGGTATTCAAACATACGGGTATTAAGGACATTTTTAAATTTGGCATAAAATATTTTAATCTAAAAGGTAGCTTATTATACTGAGAGGTTGTTGGTGTCAATTTTTTTTATGGAACACCTCTATGTATTTAATCAAAAACTTATCTTGTTCTACTTTTCTGTTATTGCCGTAAAAATTGTGATGGAATTAGGTATTTCACCTAAATGGTAAACCTTTATGGGAAAACTGAGGTAGTTCAGAAAATTTCTTGGAAATATGCCTAAAAACAGTAAAAGTAAAAACTACGATTAAAACTTCCATCTTGTAATGGGAGTGCTACAGCTGCTGCAGATGAATATCGTCAACGGTTTCCAAATCGCAGACATCCTAATAATGTTTTTATTAGGGTTTTCAATAAACTACGCAAGACCGGTACACTTTGCAGCGTTAAAATAACATCTGAACGAGCTACTCGTCAAATGTTTCAATGAGTAGAACCCCAGAAAAAGCCCACGAAGAATTGCTGTTTAATTAGACATTCCATAAAAGAGAGTACTAAACACACTCCACAAGTCATGCTTATATCCATACCATTTAGGTAAGGCACATCTACTGCCAGAAGATAAGTAAGAAGCCGTCGTGAAGGACGGCTAAACCCGAATAATTCCGGCTGAGTCCTAGATCTTGTGCTAGTTCTAATGATAGTGCTAGTGTAAAACTAGAACTAACACTAGACCGAGAACTAGTCAAGTTATTTCGTGTCATCTTAGCCTTATTCCTTTCCAATATTTTATCTATAATTTCTGGGTGATATCCGTTGTTTTCACCTATTTGTTTTATCATTTCTGTCTCTTTTCTTATTTCGCTTTCTTCCAATTTTACTTCAAAGATTGTGTCTAGGTATGTTCTAAATGTTGCTAATTTATGTGAGTAGTTGTGTTGTGAGTCATTGGGAATAATTATATCTGTTTGTGTCTTCTTTCTGTATATGTCCAAGTGAAGTTGATTTTGTTGTGTTGTTCCGTTTCTATTGTGAATGTTATGTTCTCTTCAATAATGCTTTCATCTGTCATATTAAGGATAACGAAGATATCATCCACATATCTTTGCCATAGCAGAATATTGTTTCTATGAGGATTCCTATGGTTAATTATCATTTCATTTTCTAACTTGTCTAGGAAAATGTTAGCAAGCATTCCACTAAGAAGTGAACCCATTGGGAGACCTTGTTTGTACGTGTAGTATTGGTTGTTGAAACTGCAGAAGTTTTACTTTATGCAAATTTCAAAAAGTTTGTATATGTATCACCATCGGTTTCGTTGTTTACTCTTTCTTTCAGTATATATTCAATAATCTTCAACGTGTCTGTGGTTGGTACGTTCGTATAAAGGTGCGTGATATCGAACGACAGCATAGTGTATTCCTTAGTTAGGTTTATTTTCTTGAGTTTTGTTAGGTTGAGTTCAGTTATATGTTCAAATATGTTAATTAGAAACTTAGAAATTTTGTACGTGCTAGAGTCAATCGACGAAATTATCGGCATGATAGGCATTCACGGGTAAGATCTGTCTGGGGTTTTTATTAAGTTTCAGCATAAGTAAATAAAGTAAGTAAGTTATTTTATAGAATCAGACTTACTTTACTATTAGAATTTTATTTGCTGTAATTTGTAAAATGTATTTCCTTCTTTTTATAATAATAGGTGGCAAGCTCCTGAAGATGAATGCAATTAGCATTTGAAACCGGTTGAGCCTAAATAAAATCTATCCATCTACTAAAAACAGATAGTTTTATTACTTTGCAACAGTATTAATTGCTAAAAAAAGGTTCTAATTAAAATAACTCAAAAACTAAAAGCACTAGGTATCAACATGTCTTATCAAAGTCAACTTAGTTTTGAGTGTAGAATCAGAATTGCTATAATTAAACGGAATATATATTTATTTGGTACTAAAGCCGATTTACATTTTCAGTACACTGGGAAATAATCACTTTTAACTTTCGCATAACGGATTATTGTTTGTTTCGATAACCGCACTAACAATAAGACTTGAATTTAGTTTACAGCTGTTACAAGAAAAACCAGCACTTTTCATTTTGAAATACGCTATCAAAATACGAATCATTTTAAATTTCGTTTAAAATAGCATATGTTTATTTCAGTACGTCGTTATGGAACAGCCTGTATGGATAAAAATATTTTCCGTTTATAGTGTGCCAAATTTCCTACAACTTTTGTCTAAAGAAGAACTGCGTATCTTGACTCCTTAATAATAATAATGTTCATTAACGTAAGTAATACCGTATTACAGTGAAAAGTTAATAGCAAATACAAAAATAAATATGTATATAGGTATTATAAGTATAGTAATAAAACAAATTAACTTTGTTACTGCACAAACTGATCCTGCATATAATCAGACCATACATAGTAGGCTTTCTTGACCAGATTAGACTTCACACATTTTTTGAAGTGTCCTCGTTCCATAGTTTTCATTTCTTCTGACAACTTGTTGAAAAATGTAACTCCCCAGAAATCAGCATATCTTTTAGTTGCTTCTATCCTATGTAATGGTAATCTCAGTTCATCTTTGTTTCTTGTGTCGTGTGTGTGAAAGTTTGCATTCGCATTAAATTTACTTCTATTGTCATAAACATACATCAAGGTAGCCAAACTGTATGCACTTAGTACCGTAAGTATACATTCTGTTTTAAATACATCTTTGCAGCTGTCAGTAGTTTTAAGATTGCATAAAGCTCTCACCGCCTTCTTCTGCAAACCAGGTGAATGACCCCAAACAACTATACCATATGTTGCAACAGCATGAAAATTTGCAAAATAGGCTATTTTGGCCACTTTATGAGATGCAATTTTGATGAGACGTCTAATTGTAAAAATTGCCAACGTTAATTTTTTACTTATGATATCAGTATGTGGATTCCACGTTAACTTGGGATCAAGAGATAAACTCAAGAACTTCGCGGGTAAGTTTGAGGGTAATTTTATATCGATGACAATTGATTCTGTTTTATTTTCATTTAGTTTCAGGCAGTTGTTTGTGAACCGGAGGACTTTAAAGGTAGTAATTGCTGATCAGAATCTTTTATTAATACGGAAGTATTATCTGCGTAAATACACATATCCTCACGGACATTAAACGATAGATCATTAATGTATGTTACGAATAATAAAGGACCCAGTATTGATCCCTGTGGTACTCCACTTATTAGTTTAGATGTTCCAGACGTATTATTTACCCAAAAAACATATTGCTGCCTACCCGCAGGTGACGAGTCAGGTGACGATATAATCGTGACTCACCGTATCAAACGCTTTACTTAAATCAAGAAAACTGATTTGCACCGACTGTTGTTCATTCAGGGCGTTTTGTACAAAATCTATAACATCTATTATTGCCGTAATAGTTGACCTACCACTACGATACACTACGATCTAAAAATTTTAGTAACCTTTTAACTAGTAATTTTTCAAAAACCTTCAAGACTATGGGGAGAATAGATATTGGTCTATAGTTTTCGCATTCGTTTACATCTCCTTTTTTATGCAATGGCAGCACCTTTGCGATTTTAATCTTTTCCGGAAAAATTCCTTCCGTGACGCATTGATTGAAAATTTCAGCTAACGGATCCGCACATGCTGGTTCAGCATTGTAAAGAATTGGACAATTGGTTTTACGGCCTAACATTTAAAAGTTTGAGGAGCATTGCTTATGAGTATGCCATCTTAAATAATCTTAAACATCCATTTAATCTGATTACAAAGTTAGCTGGTAGGGACTGGGCATACAAATTTATAAAAAAATATAATCTCTCTTTAAGAACACCAAATCCAACTGGTTTGGCCAGGGTAATGGGCTTTAATAAAACTCAAATCGATGTTTTTTTCTCAAATCTAATCTTTAACCAATCTTTACAAAAAATATGAATTTCCTCCGGGTTCTATATACAACATGGATGAAAGTGGAATGTCTACCGTGCCAAATAAGGTGCCCAAGGTTGTCAGTAGTAAAGGAAAAAAATTGGTGACAAAGATATCATCTGCTGAGCGCGGTGAAACAATGACCATTGTATGTGCCATGAATGCTGCAGGAAATTTTGTCCCCCCAGCTTTGATATTCCCTCGTAAGCGAATGAAGAATGAACTTATGGATGGAGCTCCGCCCCAATCTATCGGTATGATCTCAGACTCAGGATATATTAACAGCACTTTGTTTTTGGACCGGTTGAAACATTTTCAAGCCCATGTGAGAGCTGATGCTGAGCATCCTGTGCTATAGATATTAGACAACCATTCATCCCACAGATCACTGCAGGCTATTTTATTTTGTAGGGAAAATTTCATACACTTACTGACAATCCCACCGCATAGCAGTCATCGAATTCAACCATTGGACCGATGTTATTTCAAACCACTAAAAACGTTTTACGCGGATGAATGTGATCATTGGTTAACCAACAATCCAGGAAGAAATATAACCCACTTCCAGATTGCGAAGGTATTGGGGCGCGCCTATGAACGTTGTTGATCTACATGGATAAGAGTATCAAAGCTTTCGAGTCCTGTGGAATTTATCCGTTGAATAAGAATGTGTTTACCGAAGAAGATTTTCTTCCTTCAACTGTTACCGCCCGAAATGTCCAGATCCAGCAAATAGATGATAGCGAATCAGACTCAGATCCTGAATCATCTCTACCATTATCCGTGTTGCGCAAAAATACAGTCAAAAAACATTTAAACCCTCAAAAGCAGTCAACAAATAGTCCGGTTGCAAGTACCTCAGCAGTAGAAATTTCAATTGATGACCTTTATCACACACCTTCTACGTCTACAGTCGGCCCAAAAAACAAGCTAGTTTCTCCGACAGAAATTATTCCGCTCCCTAAAAGATCTGAAGATCAGAAAAGAAGAAAGCGGGGCAAAAATCTGAAATACTGTCCGACACCCCGTTTAAAGAAAAACTTGAGGCGGAACGAGCAGAAAAGTTTCGAAAAGAAAATTTGCAAGCCAAGAAAGGTACAATGAAAAAAATCAGCAGCAACAAGAAAAAGAACGATTGCAAAAAGCCAAAACTATCTTCTTCTATAACATTCGTGTCCTGCGTACTCCGAAAAATATAGTGACCCACCCACTGAAGACTGGATTCAGTGCAACCAGTGTCAAAACTGGTGGCACGAAAACTGCACTGCATACGAAAATATCGGAACATTTATTTGTGAGCTTTGCGAGTAAAAATAAGAACACAAGATTATTGCCCCACATGTTCATGACTTTTGCCCCAATATGGTGGGGCAAAATTCCCATTCTGCGTTCTTTTATATTTTTAAAATTTTCTTTTGTTTTGTTCGAACCAAATATTTATATTTTCATACATAAATGATTGTATTAACATACCTGAGAGTAAAGTGTTTTTTCGTTCACATTTGTTATTTTCATAATTATTTAAACCTTAGGTGCGTCCTTTTGCCCCACGTTACTCTATCAATTTTCATTTTTTTCAGATATATTTCATGGGAGCAATATCTTTCACAATATTAGCAGTGACAGAGATAAAGTAATCACTTAAATCGGAAGCTTTTAGATTAGAAGCAGTCTTCGCTGTACGGTTTGTTTGACGCTCTTTGTTGATGACATTACATATGGCTTTGATTTTATTATTAGCATTTAAAATATATTCATCAACGGTTCGTTTCTTATTTTGGATAGTCATGTTCATATATTCTTTTTATATTTCCTATATAAGTGCAAACCTTCAGCATCTTTAGTTCTTTGAACTATCACAAATAAGGCATCAAGCGTTTCTTGTAGTTTTTTGAGTTCCGGAGGATTGTTGACATATACTCTTTTAAAATTTTTTGTAGCTTTTTTAGGAATATCAAACAACATCAGATATCAAACTCAGTCATAAATTTAGAATGAAATATAGAGAATGCTTCTTGAGCTGTTTATCTATGAACTGTAGTATGTTTTTGTTATTATAACATCTTTTTATCTCTGTTTTAATTTTAGGCTTAATGCAATCTACTTTGTCGCTTACGTGGGACACCTGTATATTTTTATTGAGCTATAAAGGATACTGCCGTCTTTGAGATTTTAGTGTAATGTCAAATTATATTGACATGTTGCATTTTATGTGGGATAAAGTAAGTAGGTACGCTCTGGTTTTTATTATGTTTAAACAAATAAGTAATTAAATTAGTAACTACAGTTTACTTAAAATCCTCTGGTTTTAAAACTCCCGCCAAATATAACTTTGAAACATCACATTGTGTAAACGTGATTTTTCATTTTACTCCTCCGAATTAAGAAATAGAGTATAGTTCCGGTTTTCTTTTTCTTATTAAAACATCTGTTTTGTTGAGCTCTTCCGGAATAAATCCGCTTATCTCTCGGATGAGAAAATGAATGAAGGAGATTTCTATGTAATCCAAGCTGTGTATTCTCGAGGCGAAACCTTTTGAATTCTAGAGCAACATTCTTTTTTGTTTAAACAGAAGACTACTACAAAAAAATCTTTTGAATCAAAGCTTATGAAAGAAAAGAACCTTCTTTATAAAGGTTTTTCTGAATCAATTCACGTTTCACCACACCTACGCTAAGATTAAAGAGCAAAGGTCATTGTTACAATTCCCAGAAAAAAATTTTACTTCACAAATAAAACTTTATCCAAACAAATACGTTTATAATCATTAAAATTATGGTTTATAATAATGATTAAGTACATTAAAAATCGATTTTGATAAGAAAGTGCTAATAACCGAATTAGATGTGAACCGTAAAACAATGTTTAAACATATGCGTCATAGATTCGATTAAAAATAAGTTTGTTGTAAAATTGTGTTTATTTAAACAGCTAAATCGATACTGGGTTACTGATACTACTACTATGTACTACGACGGTCGTTGTTCGAGATATTAACGATTACGTTGGGTCAAATTGAGGTTACTATAAAAGAATTTAACCAAATCATAAACGGATTTAGACAAAAACGATAATTTTCGCCAAACTCATCGTAATCACAAAACGTTTTATTGAAACAATCACATGATACACAAAAATAACCTACAAGTTAATCCAAGTTCGCAAAAAAAATTTTACACGATAAATCGGCCAAATAAATCGATTTGTTTTGGGCCCCTTTTCAAATTTCGTTTCTTTTAAACTTACCACAAACATATTTTCCCGATTTCGGTGTAGATGTCATATTTAAAGACGCTCGACCCACATCTTCACACACACTCACACCACCCAATTTTTTTCCCCATAATTTAATTTACCTCAAAAAAAATACATACTGTTCTCAAAAAAATCGCGGTTGGGAGGGGGGTCGAAAGGGCGCAGTCCCTTTTACTAGGAAATGTCAATAAACGTTATCGGCGGTGTCCCCCCAAACAACCTCCGAAAAAACAGCAAAAACGCCATCTACGTTTGACATTTGACGTCTCCCCTCCTTCGATCGATACAGCGGATTCGCGAGTTATTCTCCGTCGGTAAAATCGCATTTTAGCTGTCAAAATCGTAGCTGTCACCTGGTTATTATCATTAACGTTTCGGTGCTACTTTTATTATTCTTATCTTTTGATATACACGTATTTACTTAAGAAGCCCATGGTAATTACCCCGAATTTTATTGTATCGTAAAAATGGTTTTATTAGTGAATCTTTTTTATTGAGGTTAAGAAATCAAGATTTTGAGGGAAACTTTATACATTATTTTTAAAGGTAAGTCCTTATTAGCTTAAGTATCCTTATTTTTATTAATTTAAGAATTAAAAATTAGTTTTGCTTTGTTATTATTTATTATGTTATTAATATAAATAATAATATTAATTCTTTTTATTATTAAGAGATGGCGCTGTTAAAAATGGTTTTATTAGTGAATTTTTTTTATTGAGGTTAACAAATTTAGTTTTTGAGGGAAATTTATACATTATTATTTAAAGGTAAGTCTTTATTAGCTTAAATATCCTTATTTTTATTAATTTAAGTATTAAAAATTAGTTTTACATTGTTACTTTTATTATTAAGAGATGGCGCTGTTTAAAATTCTTTAAAATTAACCTAACTTTTCGTTTTAAAGTTTTAAAATAAAGATTATAATCACCTCAACCAACAATAGAACCATTGTTTCCATTTAAACCATTCAAATCGAAATCTAGGCCAGTTCAAACTTGAAATTTCCATTCATTTCGTTTAAAATTTTTTTAAAAATGAATATTCTTTGTTTTACAGATAAAATTAAACGATGGGCAACTCAGGATTATCTCAACATATTGAAACGGCGAAGAAAACGGGAGTTTTACGAGTTTCCGGCAGCCTAAATGATTTTCCACCCGGATTTCTCCAACTTGAAGGGTCTTTGAGAACATTGGATCTTTCGGATAACAAATTTGTTACTCTCCCGAACGATATTAGCCGCTTCATGCAACTAAAACATCTCAATTTGAATAAAAATAAGCTCACGAAAATCCCTGATTGTATTGGAGCACTAACTAAGTTGGAAACTTTCAACATCTGTCACAATAATTTAACCAGTTTACCACGAACAATTACGAATTTAATTAATTTAAAACAAGTTTTTTTAAGTGATAATCATATCAAAGATTTCCCCACGGTTTTCTGCGGGTTAAAACATTTGGATGTGTTGGATTTGTCTCGTAATGAGATACGATGTGTTCCGTCGGATATTAACGGTTTGAACGTTTCCGAATTAAATTTAAATCAAAATCAAATCTCGGATTTGAGTTATCAAATTGTTTATTGTCCGAGATTAAAAACATTGAGGTTGGAAGAGAATTGTTTGCAAATTAACGCGATTAGCCCCAGGTTGTTGAAAGAATCGAAAATTTCTAATTTGAGTTTGGAAGGGAATTTATTTGAAATGAAGCAATTGATGAATATCGATGGTTATGAAGCTTACATGGAAAGGTATACCGCTGTTAAAAAAAAATTATTTTAAAGAAAGATTTTTTTAAAAAAGCCTTGTTATTAAGTTTTTTTTTGTTGTTATTAAGATTATTTATTTTTGTTAGATCCTATTTAGAGTTTCCTTTTAATATATTATGAAATGAGGACAATAAATTGTTTTTAATTGTTCAAAATTTATTCGATTTCAACTTTCAAGGCTGAAACACGACGAGAAATTGACGTTAACTGTTTATTTTTTTATTAAATTCAATTTATAAGATACGATTCAATTATTTATAATGCTAAAGCACACTTAAATAATAATCATTTTTACTATATAATAAGCCAAATACATTCCTATCTTTCCATATCGAAAAATTAAATGAAAAACATTGATCAATTATTATAAAACCTTGTAATTTAAAAAAATCTTTAACCAAAGACTATCTTTATATACAGCTTATTAAAATATAAATATGTATATAAGAAATTGATCATTTTTAATCTATAAATGTCTATTATCGTGTTGTAATTAATTAAAATCGAGTGGTTTAAACCATTTTCTTGGTCAATTCGTATACAAAAATCTATATCTCAACATATTTTTTAATTTTAAGATGAAGTCTGTTGAGGAAAGATTACAATTTTTTTTTCATCTACTTTACTTACACATATCTTCGTTATTTTTAGAGATATCGGAATATTACATACACCACTAGAAAATCAGATCTTTTTTTTACCCCTCACATCCCTTGCAATGAATCTTTTTCCATCTTTTTGAACATTTCAACCATTTCCTCAGACAATATGTGATTTGGTTAGGAAACCTACACGAAAATAAACATCCATAAAGGAGAAAGAAAGATTATTAAATATCAAGAAAAAACAAACAACGAATTTAAAAAACTAGAACAAACAGAGAAATTTAACACTGGAGGAAAGGTGGAGAATTTTTAAAGGGATAATGCGAAATAAAGCTATGGAGGTGTGTGGAATGAGAAAATATAATAAGCATACAAAGAGAACACATTGGTGAAATAAAGAGCTTCGACAGGTAATCAAAAAGAAGAAAGAGTCATGGAAGAAATACATAAGAACGAATTCGAACGAGAGGATAGAGCAAACTATAGAAAGAACAGAGATGTAGCTAAGAATATGATAAAGAAGGGCAAAAAGAAAAGTTGGGGAGAGTTTGGTACAAACTTAAGTGAAACATACGGATCGAATGCCAGATAATTCTGGAATCAAATAAGAAAACTGAAGAGAGATCAAACGAAAAACGAGAAAAAGACAATTACAAGGGAAATTCTGGACATATAGGCGGATTTTTATGCAGATAAGTCCAAGGATAGAAAACGGACACAAACAATGGAGGTGAAAAGAGAAGATGATATAATGGAAGACACAACAGCTGAAGAGATAACAATGCAAGAATCAGGAGAGGCAATGTTGAAGATGAAAACAGACAAGGCTTGTGACAAAGACAAAATTGATCAGGAGATGATAAAATATTTGGGAATAAAAGGAAAGGAGTGGCAATTTATGGAAAAATCGCTGAGACGTGTCTAAAGATTTAAATTTTTTTCTTCATTTTTAATCGAATTATGACGTCATAGATGTTTTTTTTTCAAATACAATATGCAATTTTTTATTACGGAATTCGAAAGAGGACTGTTTTCTGAATTTAGTACTGTCAAAATTAATATTAGTTACATAAGAAAATTTTCGAGTAAAATTGCTTTAAAGTTTCATTATCTCCCATTCACTTGAGATAGAAAAATAGCAGTAGCCATGCGTAACCATAGCAACCAATTGTTGGCTTCCAATTTTCCAAGTGGTAAAATTCGATTTCTTCAACGTGTCGACAAATAAGAAAGTAACAATCAGACTTACTGCAATTGAAACAATCGAAATTCTAATGATGATAGGTTTCGGAGATAGACAAACTCATCCAAATCGCACACCAATATCACAATCAACTATAAGCCGAATTGAGACTAAAGGCCGGACGTCCATCGTCCTTAAATGAAAATCAGCAATTGGGTGCTGTGCTAAAAGTACAGGAAAATCCACATTCAACGATCATGAATGTTGCTACTACTTTGAAGTCATCCAAAAACCCAGTATCAAGATTATTTGAAAGAGAAAAATATCACCCCTATAAAATGCACTTGGTGCACTTGAGAGAATGGCGGAACTAACCAATGGAAATCCTGCGTTTGTTAAAAATATTCTCTTGTCTGATGAAGCAACGTTTTGCTTAAATACTACAGTCAATAAGCAAAACTGCCATTATTGCGAAAACCCAATATCCTCAAAAGGTCAACGTGTGGGGTGTTGATAATCAAATTATTGGAACGCTAAATGGTGAACGGTATTTCGACTTTTTTCATTTAGAAGTAATTCCGGCTTTAGCGGCAATATTTTCTAATGCAGAAAATCCCTATTTACCCCATCTAAGAATTTGGTTCCAGCAAGATGGTGCGCCTCCCTATTATGCGCGATTAGTACGAGAGCTCCCCAACTAAACATTTAGTAATCGGTGGATTGGCAGAGGCGGATATGTTGAATGGCCGGCAAAATCTCCGGACTTAACTCTCTTAAATTATTTCCTTTGGGGCTATTAAAAAGCTAAAGTTTATTTTAATAGACCTGATAACCTTGAGGATCTAAAGGAGAAAATTCGAGAAGAAATTCGATTAATAACCCCGGAAATGATAATCTTATGATTGGTAGCAAGCTACTCAAACTGTGAAAATTGCAGAGCCATATGGCTATAATCTACAAGTTACAAATTATACACAAAGATAATAGAAACAAGGTTAAGAAGGGTAATGGAAAATAAATTAGAAGATGAACAAGCAGCATACAGAGCAAGTAAACAAACGAACGATAACATACATGTAATCCGAAATATCACTGAAAGGAAAATAGAGACGGGGAATGAACTATACCTAATATTCTTGAACCTAAGTAAGCAGCTTTTGACATGGTGAATCGTAGTATTATATGGAAGTGTCTAGAACAACTAATGGTACCACAAAAACTAACAACAATAAATGAAAACCTGTACAAGAAAGTCAAAGGCATAGTACAAATGAAGGGAGAAACATCAAACACTTTTGAAATGAGCAAGGGAATAAAAGAAGGGGTTAATAACCCCTTGTTATTTGTAATACTAAGGGACAGAGTGATAACAAATACAAGAACAAATAAATAACAAACAGTAATAGGTTATAAAAGTTTGGAACCAGTAAAAATAGATAGTTTACTATACGCTGACAACATAGTGCTGATAGCAGAGAACCATAAAAAGGCAAGGAAGTTGGTTGAAATATGGACAGAAGAAATTGAAAAGATGGGTCTAGAATTGAACGTAAATAAATGTAAAATCGTGATAATAAATAAAAAGGTAAAATAGAGGTAAAAATAAGAAATAACCCGAAAGAAATATTTATTAAGGAACAAAAGATAGAAAAAGTATCATCATATGAGTACTTGGGCAGTATATCACAGGATGGAAGGATAGATTTAGACATATATGCAAGAATAAGGAAAACAAACAACGTATAATACACTCTATACAGAACAATTTTTGGGAAGAAGGAGATAGGTAAAAAGATAAAATTAAAACTCGGTGACAGTCCCAATATTAACATATGCCAGTGGATCATGGACACTCCAATATAAACGAGAAAGAAAGATCTCAACAACGGAAATTAAATTGTTACGAAAAACAGTGGTGAAGACGAAGTAGGATCAGCAAAATAGAAAGGAAGCAACTAAACTGGTACGCTCACATAATTATAATGGAACATAACACAATAGTAAAAAAGGTATTTGAAGCAAAGAATAAGGATAAGAAGAAGTATGAGGAATGAATAGTAGAAGTTGGGAAGAAGAGAGGGAAGACTCTAGCAGATATAAAGGAATTAGCCAGAAACCGAAGAAGAAGGAGAGGTTAGGAAACTCTCTCCCTCGTTAGTGCATATTATATAGTGTGAATATTAGCGCTTTTTCTTACTTCACTGCCAATTTTATTTTTAACAATTCGGATTTGGCATCCTGTATGTAAGTTTGCTGGGTATTCCCATCAGTTCCATTCCCCCCTCAACTTTATTCCTATTAATGCTGCAAAAACCTTCTTAAAATAAATGAATAGACTACACTCAAAGCATTTCTCTAAAGTTTGCTTTTTTTCTATTTGGTCTATTTGGTATTTCTTCCTCCTTGTTGTTTTTCATCCTTGCTATAGCTTGCCACACTTTCTTCCACCGTTGGGACTTATCATAACTTCCGTCTCCCTTTCATTTACTACTTCTTCTCCTTTTACACACGTGCCAGAATGGCTTAATGTCCTCCAGAAAAAACTCAATCTTCGGAATCGACCCAGGAAAAGAACTGTCAGAACTAACTATTTCTATTTGGCGAGTATTTGCAGCTTTTTTTATTGCCACTTTTCGCATCCAAACCGCCAGCGATCCTTATCATTCCAATCATCTTCATCCTGTCCTCTCCTCTTCATCTCCACATTGATATGCTGGATTCATTTTTTTCTAGGCCTACCTTTTTTGTTTCTTTCTGCTGGCACTCAGTTCCTAATTGCAGCAGAAGAACTGAACACGAATTGGAACAAATAATGAACTTACAAGAGTTCTTACCTATCCATCAATCACACAAAATGTGAATTGCACTTATTTAGGAGTGGAAGTATTAAGTACCAAATAAAACTGCAAGAATATCAGGTTAGTTAAGAGGATTCTTATTTGGAAAAAAAAAGACATGCCAAAAGAAGGAAATGTTCGATTCTACAAGACCGGTTCTAATATACGCGGCGAAAACTGGGACAGAGACTTCCGAAAGAAAGAGTATGATTAGAAATGTAGAAATGAGAACATTGCTATTAATTAGAGGTGTAACGTTACTTGACCAAATTAGGAGTGTTATAACGTGAGGAAAAGAAGATATCCAGGATGTTATTAGATTTGCGAAGAGATTTCCTAGCAGACCACCTAAGAGATGGCATAGTATCATCTCAAAAGACTTAATAATTTATAACAGAACACAAGACTTTTCTTAATTTCTATTTCTATTTAGCGAGTATTTGAAGCTTTTTTATTGCCGCTTCTCGCATCCCAACCGCCCGCGATCTTTATCATTCCAATTATCTTCACCCAGTCTTCTCCTCTTCATCTCCATATTGATATGCTGGATCCATTTTTTTCTAGGCCTACCTTTTTTGTTTCTTTCTACTGGCACCCAGTTCCAAACTTTAAGTGGGATTCTCTCTTTACTCTTTCGACGTAGATGTCCATACCATTTTAGTTGCTTTTCATTTATAGTGTCTATTATTGTGTTTTGTGCCAACTTTCCTTATTACACCTTTATTGTCCTTTTCGTCTTCGTTTATAACTACCCCAAGGTATTCGTAGTGGTGTACATGTTTTATTATGCCGGTCTCCAATTGTATGTCCTTTCCCGTTCCTCCAATTACCATATTATTCTTCTTCTGGTTTATTTAATATATACCTCATATCCTCTTCGCCCACTGCAAAAACTATTTGGTCGTCCAACAGCATGGTGTGTATGTGGCTGTCTCCTATCCATATTCCCATCGGGTTGCATTTCCTTTTCTAATGTTTTAGAGTTGAGTGGATATAGATCTTGACAGATCCCTGACACCTTTTGTAGGAGAGAAAGTTTTCAGAGACCAGTTGTGAGTTTTCTGAAGCGGGGCCATATCGAATGCTTTTCTCAGATCTATATATGCAATATGTATTTCTCTTCCTTTTGACAGCTTCTTTTCAACTAGGTGTCTAAGCGTGGATAAATTATCTACGCAAAATCTTCCAGGTCTGAAACCACTTTGTTCCTATTTTTTTCCTAAATTTTTTATTTCCCTTTCTATCCTAGTTTTCAGAACTCTTCTATATAACTTTTCAAATGATGATATTATACCTTACTTAGTTTACATCATCTTAGTTTACCACTTGAGTCCAAAGAAAGAATGATCTCATACTGACTATTATTATGCTTATTAAGTATTGGTTTTCCTTTCCTGTTTTAACATTTTGAATGATCTAACGAAGATATGTATAAGTAAAATAGGTGGAAAAAATGGGATAAAAGTTTGTTATTGCAAATTGGGAAAAAAAGAGTTGTAATCCAAATAATTTTTGGGAACGCTGGACAATCAAAAAAAAGAAACTCACATTACAAATAAATTATATTGATAAGTCGGTGTATTTTAGCAGATTAGTCGCAGTAACAAAAACTGTCCATTTATACTAAAATGGAGTGCCTATTCTATATTTCTAAACGTGCTACAACTTTCGTACAGATTTTACAAAAAAATACAATTAAATTAACGTTTTCTTAGTTCTGTAATCGCCGTAAGTGTACTTCTATACAAAATATACAGTGGATACAATTTAATTTGACAGTTATCAGTGGTAGCTATCTCGTCAAAATGTACGGACTGTATATTAAAATATATATGTGTAATTTGTGTACATCCTCTTTCCGCACTTTTATTTTAAACACTTTAAAAGAATGAAATCTTGTAATAATAAATTATAATGTACTTCAAATAGAGATGTTTTATTCTTTATTTTGATTAACCCTTTGTGTTCCAACGGTACTTTAAAGTACCGGTAGTTTTAAACAATCATTTTAAACTGTAGTCATCTATTCGGCGCATTTAGAGCAAATGACGGAATCCGCACTGTAGGGTTTTTAGGTATATTTAACTTATTCATCCAGATGTGAGTTAGAAGTTTAGTGAAAAGTGGTGTTGCTGAATTTGTTGTTCAAATGTATTGACTTAGAAAATCTTCCGTGGATAAGTCTGAACAGACACATAGAAGATGACATTGTTATTACTAGTGCTAGTGAGGTACCTATGCTGGAAGATGAAGAAGTAGAACAACTAACTAATCAAAATGAGGAAAGTGACACTGAAGTAGTAAAAATACGTCACAAAAGGCCCAAGAAGAGGAAGGCAGAAATTGATAGAAAATGACGAAAGCGGGAAAAACAGAATGAAATTCCAGGATATGATTATCTAGACTTGCAACTTGCAATAATCCTACAGATTATTTTCTAACACTGCTGAGTAACTATTTGAAAGATATTACCTTTCAAAATAATTTGTACGCCACCCAAAGGAACAAAACGCTAAACTTGAAAGAAGAAGAGTTGGTGTGTTTCCTTGGCATAAATTTCTTAATGAGTTATCACAGTTTGCTAAGCTATAAACCCTTTTGGAGTAATGCTGAAGTGGGTGTACGACTTCTCATATGAACAATGACCCATAACAGGTTTCAGAAGATTTTATCATATTTGCATATCAACGATAACAGCATTATTCCTAAGAACAATACGGATAAATTATACAAAATCCGTCAGTATTTTGAAATTCTTTTTGACTGACCCTGTATACTTAATTTGTCTTTATTGTAATAAATTAAAAAAAAAAACATTAATACTTTTGTATCTTAAGATTTTTTGCTAGCTATCGTACTTTAGGAGATAGCCGACCGTTTCCATACACATCAGCGATCCTGTATATCGGATAATTTGTCACTTTTCTACATCACTACATGTAATCGATTACTAATCATTAATATTAAAGAAAAGCAGCTCCTTAAGTTTTTCTGGGCTAATTCTATTTCTTATTTTTGAAATAATTATTCCAGCTTTAGAGCATAGCCTCTCGCAGGGAACTGAAGTGCCTTGTATGCAAAATTTGTCTTGCACTATTTGTTTAAGGAATGGGAAATTATATGTGTGTTCACGTCCCCATTTGAGTCGATCTTTATGTCTTGGCAATAGATCTTCTTCAAGCTATCTTTCTATTTCGATTATAGCCCTGGAATTAGAAGGGCGGCTTTTATGGTTCAAGGTTGATTTTTTTTCTAATATATCCCACACCGATGTTTCATCTTCTTTATCATCATCATTTCCGTCAAATTGCGCATTTTCCTGCAAGTCGTCGTGCATGATTTGATTTTCCGTTTCTTGTTGACTCTGCAATATTTTTGATTTTCTTCGTGTATGTTAATGTTATTTACCATTTCTACACTTGCACCTTGTATAAATCCACGCAGAAGTTTACGCCAAACGTCGTTTAAACAATTGTTTGTCACTTCGTCCCAAGCAGACTTTAGATTTTTTATTTCTTTTCAAAATGTCGAATATGATCGCCAATAATCTTTAACGGTCTGATTGGAATTAGTATCTATCGCCTTAATCATTCCTTTTAATGTCAAGTGCAAATAATACACTAAAGGTAGAAATTACCCCCTCATCCATGGGTTATAAAACGGAGGTTGTGTTAGGGGGCATGTAAATTACCTTGACGTCCAATTCCGTGTCAAGATTTTTCGGATGTCATGGGGTATTGTCTAACAGGAAGATTGCTTTCTTTGGAAGGTTATTTCGGCCACAAAATTTAAGCGCAGTACGGCAAGAATAATTTTTATACCAGTCTGTGAAAATCTGAGTGACCCAGCCTTTTTTATTGCACCTCCAAAAAACTGGCAGGGAGCTTTTGTCAAGACCTTTAAAAACCCGTGTATTCTGGAAATGGTACACTACCATTGGCTTAAATTTTAAGGAACCAGAAACATTTGATCCCAAGAGAATAGTCAGTCTATCCTTGGCGGATTTAAATCCAGGAGCGCTACGTTCTTCTCGCGAAATAAACGTTCTCGGTGGCAAATTTTTCCAATAGAGCCCTGCTTCGTCAAAGTTGAAGATGAGATCGGCAGGGTAGTTCCCTTGTTCCACAATTTCTTGAAACGTTAGAGGGTCAGCTGCGGCTGCTGCTACATCAGCCCTAGCTGCTTCGCCGCTCAGTTTACCACCCAGTGCTTGCCAAGAAAATTTCGTCAGTGTTTTCTTGCGCCTTCAAATCAGAAAAAATCAACAGTGCTGTTTCGCATATAACTGATTGTGATACAGGCATATTTTTTTGATTGGCATCATCAATCAATGCTAACATTTTTCCCATTTTCTCTATATTTTTGCTCCGGCTGTAAGTTACGTGCTTTAGGCTTACAGCCGTTGTCTGTCGAGCGGAATGTTTATTTTTTCAGCGTTTTTCATGATTGTTATCACAGTGGACGGGGGTAAAGTTAGAGGTCTGAATACAAAAGGTCGGGTTTGGCCATCTTCAATGCGTGTAATTACGTCCATTTTTGTCTCCAGGCTTACTGTTTTTCATGTTTTTTTTTCGCACAATGTTTGGGTTCTGAATCACTATTGTCCCCATAATGAAACTACAAATTGAACATTCTTTTAATTTTAATAATAACTAAAATAAAGAATATAATCAAACGTAATAGAATAAAACAACGTGTAAAAGTGTGTCTGTTATTAGAATCGCGGCGCCTACTGTCGTTCGATGTCGGGCGAACCGGGGAATCCCACGCCGGTACCAACTGGCGTAAATCGAACCGGCGCAAAACGACGTATACCTGTACAGACAGATCTGCATCCAATTGCTATGGTACTTCTAATGGCATTTTCTAATTCGACAAACATATAATAAGTCGAATTGCAGCGGGTGGAAACATCTTGCAACAATTTTAATGGAATTTTTCCGTAATTTTCTTGATAATTTTTTATTTGCAATAATGTTCATTTGCAATATGATATGTTTCCAACTAATTTTACAATACTAAATTTATTGAGTGAGCAAAACATCCAAAATGGTTCCGTTTTAGTTCAGCTGTAATAGTATTTTTAATATTCGATGCATTGTCAAAAACAACTAGTATAACTTTATCTGCTATATTCCAATCTGAAATTATGTTTCTAATTTCAATAACTAAGCATTTATCTGTATGATGTCTTTCCATTATTTTACATTTCTAGTAAAATTGTTGTTAATTCAAAGTTTTCATTTATCATATGCGCTATATAACTTTTGGTGTTTATGGAGGTCCGAAATAATTGGTTGTCAGACATAAGTATCTACAGCTTCTTACCGTTTCTTGGTATTTTAACACTTTCGCAGACAGAACTGCATATGCAGTCAATTGGTCCTTTTACGGATATACTATCGACGTCATAGTGTCCGCGAAAGTGTTAATAAAGACTTACCCAACCCTACCCTCGCCGGTAAATATCCTGTTATAGTTAGTAATCCCTGAGAAGTAGATGGTAAACTTGATAATCGGTAACCGTTGCGCCTCCCTCTTCAAAAAAATATGGACCCCAATCGCCAAAAGATCCAACAGCACACCAAACAGTAACATGTGGGCTGTGAACTGGTCTTTCATGGAGCTGCCGCGGATTTTCTGGTGCCTAGTAGCGAAAATTCTGCTTGTTCACACAGCCAGACAAATGAAAATGAGCTTCGTCACTCGTTATCAAAAGAGCATTTTGTGGGACGTTTTGAAGAATATCGTTGAAACATGCTCTGCGATTTTCCCACTCCCGTTCACTAAGTTCTTGCACAATTATCATTTTGTATGGGTGGACTTCAGATTGCCGTGTAAAATTCTTCTCACAGAACGATCTGACAAACGCAAAGCAGAGGCATGTTTAGCAGCTGAACGGGTAGGAAATCGTTCAAGTGCTTCTCTTACAGCTGCAACATTTTCAGGTGTCCGAGCACTTCGGGGTCTACTAGTTGATTTTCTTTTTAAAGCTGAACCTGTGGCTTTAAAATTTGAAACCCATAACAGTATTGTTTTACGATTTGGAACCGGATCATGTCTACGAAGCATGAAGTGAGTACGAAAAGTTCTTTGCGTCGTAATCACTGATTCGTTTCTTTTCATAAATGTTTCGATAATGAAGACATGATGCTCGCCCGTCCAATTCATGACAACATGATAAATGGCAAAGCGGGAGCTACCAACCAAATACGCTAACGTCCCCCTTTTTTCAGTGATTCGGGCACAGTGGCGTTGCAAAATGTGGGAGATCATTTTGCCGGACCCTGTATTTCTCGTTCAGCGATATACATAGTAGGATGATTACTTGACATATGTATGTTTTCTTAAGTTTGAGTTTTTGATTAGTTTTTTGCAAATATTACAGATTGCGTAGGCTCTATCATCACATTCATCACCAGTGGGTGTAAAATAATCCCAAATCACGCTCAACTTTTGTCTTTTTAACGGCTTCGACATTTTAGTATTTAAAATACACAAAGAAACACAACAAACAACAACTGTACACTTTATACGCAAATTATTCTCGATTTACCACCTGAACAGAACACTAAATAACAAATCGAAATCTGTAACTTTTTAGATAATAGTTCTAGGCAAATCAAATTTGATTTACTTCAACGGCATATAGTTAACTAAAGAAAATTACAAAAACAATGTTACAACTTTTAGTTACTTCTAAGTTACACTTAAAAATGTAAATTAATAACGCAAAACAAAGTGGAAATTACTTTCATAGTATCGATGACAGTCGGGTTTTCTGTGGATTGGTGAGGTTTAATACCGTATATCCTCATACCTACGTGGCATGCTTTGCACTAGTTTGCGAAGAGATTCTTGGGGTATGCTTTCCCATTTCTCAGGGCTTGTGTCAATTCCTGTATGGTTAGTGGTGGATTAGGGCACTTGCGAACGCGTCGGTGAAGCTGATACCACACGTGTTCAATAGGATTCAGGTCAGGACTTAACGCCGGCCATCCCATGACCTGAATTCCACGTTCTTGCAAAAAGTTACTGGTGATGCCGTCAGTATATGGCTTTGCATTGTCCTGCATTAGGATGAAATCTTGACCGACCTCATATGAAGCAGGCACCACATGGTTCTCCAAGATGTTTTCCATGTAATTCATGGCGTTTAGTCTACCAGGAACAACAACAAGATCAGTTCTATTGTCTATACTGATTCCAGCCCAAACCATAACAGATCCCTGACCAAATCTATTCACTTCCCGTATAGTAGCGGCAGCGAAGCGTTGACCAGGACGTCTATATACACTTGTTTGTAAATAGTATGGGCGTCCAGTGACGAAGTTGTCAATCTTTGCGATCTAGAGCAAATCTCATTCGCACTGCTTTGTGATGCTACTTAAGGCGTGGGTCGTGGACAGGTCTTCTAGGTTTCAAATTCGCTTCGTGTAATCTGTTTCTAACAGTTTGATCAGAAATTTCTATTCCATGTATCTTAGGTCGTTTAGGAGGTCTCGAGCTGTGGCAGTACGCATACGTAAAGAGGAAAGGACAAGAAATCAGTCTTGATTTTGAGTAGTTTTTCGATTTGACCTTGTCCAGCTCTTCTAACATATTGGCCAGTCTCCCGAAACCGATCCCATAAACGCTGAATAACAGAAGGGGAAATTCGAAGATCCCTACTAACATGTTGAATAGAGTGGCCATGTTGAATAAGAGCGACAACACGAGTAGCTTGCACTTCACTAAGATGCTTTATGACGCTTCTAATCCACAAAAATTGACAACTGAATTCATTTGTCATCTGTAGTAGGCTTTCATTCGCGAATTCAAAGCATACTTGACATTTTTCCACTTTGTTTTGCGTTATTAATTTACATTTTTAAGTGTAACTTAGAAGTAACTAAGAGTTGTAACATTGTTTTTGTAATTTTCTTTAGTTAAATACATGCCGTTGAAGTAAAGCAAATTTGATTTGTGTAGAACTATTACACTGGACAACAGCCAAAAAGTATCTAAAATAAAATCAACAAAACTTTACTATTTTTGGTGCGCTGATTCCGAAAATAATTTTATTTTTGCAATATCAGTTCACGTTTTAGAGATACGTGATGCTACATGACCCTATATAATAAAAGATAATAATACTGTAACTGGAAAAAATGCACGTGGTATAGTCGTAGATTCCGCGAGAACACATGATGCAATCGGCATGATAGTGTTACGTCAGGTATAAATTATGTTGTTTCAGCTATACTTTCTCAGTTGCCAGCCAGCATTCACGTAAGATGTCTCGAAAGTGTGTAAACAGCCCGGATTACTTCTGTTACGTTTGTGGTGAAGTGACTTTTGCGTCTCAGAAGCGGTCTATTACTCCATTGATAAAAACTGCATATCACCTTTACTTCGGTTGCAAAATAGGGGATCAAGACAAACAGTGGGCTCCCCATATCTGCTGTAATTCATGTGCTTCAAGTCTGAGAAACTGGTTAAATCGTAAAAAACGTTCTATGCGCTTTGCTGTCCCAATGGTCTGAAGAGAGCCTACAAATCATGTTAACGATTGCTATTTTTGCATGACACCTCATGTTGGGCAAGGCACAGGTATATCCAAGAAAAAAAAGTCGGTTATTAACTATCCAAATATACCATCTGCCATAAGACCTGTACCCCATAGTGACGAACTTCCTATTCCAGAACCCCCAGAAAGATACGGTTGCGAATCAGATAACAGCGATACAGAGATTAGTCAAGAAGATATGCCTACAACATCAAAAGACCCTGATTTTACATCGAGCACATCACACCGTCAACCGCATAAAATTACTCAGTCTGAATTAAATGATCTTGTGAGGGATCTAGAACTTCCAAAAACTAAAGCAGAGTTGCTAGGATCAAGATTGCAGCAGTAGAACCTATTAGAAGACGATGTCTCTGTATGTGTTTTTCGCAAACGCCATAAAAACCTAGCACCATTTTTTGACATGGAGAATAACTTGGTTTTCTGCAATGACATAAACGCCTTACTAGCGGCTTTAAATATAAACCACAAGCCAAAGGAATGGAGATTGTTTATAGACAGTTCAACATTGAGTTTAAAGGCAGTACTATTGCATATTGGAAATATTCTACCTTCTATTCCTATTGGATATGCAGTTCACATGAAAGAGTCATACGACAACATGAAATACTTACTGACATGCATAAAATACGATGAGCACCAATGGCAAATCTGTGGCGACTTAAAGGTTGTTGCACTTTTACTCGGTTTGCAACTAGGCTACACTAAGTTTTGCTGCTTTTTGTGTGAATGGGACAGTCGGGCAAAGGCACTACATTACAAGAGACAAGACTGGCCCGTTCGACAATCACTAGGGCCAGGCCAAAAGAATGTACAGCATGTGCCATTGGTAGACTCTAAAAAGATTTTGTTGCCACCACTGCATATTAAATTGGGCCTAATGAAAAATTTTGTCAAGGCACTAAATAGAGATGGACCAGCTTTTCAATACCTGCGTCAGAAATTCCCAAGGCTAAGTGAATCAAAAGTGAAAGAAGGTATTTTTGTTGGGCCACAGATTCGAAACATTTTGAAGGACGAACAATTTGACAACACCCTAACAGATATTGAAAAAAATGCTTGGAATGACTTTCGCTTGGTGGTCACCAATTTCTTGGGAAACCAAAAAGCTGACAATTACGTTACTCTTGTTAAGAATATGCTGTTATCGTATCAAAAAAAATGGGTTGTAATATGTCTCTAAAGATGCACTTCCTACATTCACACTTGGACTTTTTTCCTGAAAACTGCGGAGCTGTAAGTGATGAACACGGCGAACGTTTTCATCAGGATATATCATATATGGAAAAAAGGTACCAGGGAAAGTGGAATCCTTCCATGCTTGCAGACTACTGCTGGACTCTTGTTAGAGATGCTCCAGAAACAATCTACAAAAGAGTAGCAAAAAGACAGCGCTATAACTAAAGTCTAAAAGTGCAAAAATAGTGTAAAAATACCTATTTCTTTTTTTAGTTTGTTAAAAATAAAATAAAAATGTGTTCTTAAAAACTGCAACTAAGTTTTAAATTTCATTGTCATATTTGTATGTCATAGTTGTGTTATTTAAAAAGTTACAGATTTCGAAAAAAGTGTTCCCCTAATTTGTTTGAGCAGGGTATATAAATATATAATAATATAATAAATATACATACAGTATATATAAATGTATCTCTGTATGGGTGGGAAACAGAGATATTTAGTTTTTAATACATAATGTATAATACAAGTAGTGTATTTTTGTTTGCTGGTCGAATAGTTGGATTATTCATTTGTTAATTTATTATTTCTCTTGTTAGGTATGTGTGTAGCTGTATTTTTAAGAGGATATGATTTTACAAAATTAATGACCTTAGAAAAACCTTTTTTTTCCTAGTTTAAACGTAAAACACATCTAGAAAAATTTGAATCAACAAAGTTTGAGTTATTTTAGATTATTCTTTGTATTTTAATTCTTATTGTGTAATTTAAAACCACTGCCGCAAGAATTACTGACTGAAACTTCCAAAAACTTAAATTTTCAAAGAGTAAAGTATCCTTTATAGAGTTGTTCTAGTGAAAATAATAGCTGTTCCAGATTGCTTTAGGTATAATAAGTATATATTTGTAATATGAAATTGAAAATAGAAAAACTATGGTCACAGTAATCAACTAGACATTTTGGCAGCCAAACCTATTTTTAGTTATAACTTCGTAATGATGTATCCCAGAATTTTGATTTTCTCGAACAATAACTAGAACAACTAAAACAACCCAGAACAGCAAAGAAAATCAGATTTTTCAAAAATGTGAGGGGTTAGTCAAAAAACCGTTTTTCGGTTTTTCTCGCAGAGTTTTTATTTTTGGGGGGGCTAATTTCCCGCACTCTAACTGCTCATCAATATATCGCTCATCTCTACTCTCAAGTACCATTATCCCCCTGGGGATTGTCATATTTTGCTAAAATTGATTCCAAAGGGGTTTACTGAGTATATTTTGATAGCGTGTTAATTTTATTAGTTTCAAAATTTTTGACATCTTTTTGACAGTCATTTATGTCCCACAACTGGTTCAATTTTTATGTTGGCATTTTGAAATTAATGTCAATTTTACCTGTCAAAATCAATTTTGATACAAAAATAATAAATTTTTGTATTTTTTTCATTTTTAATTAAAACCACGTATTTATTTCGAGTAAATAAATACAAATAATATTATGTAAGGTGTGTCTCTTATTTAAAATTATTACCCGATAGCGTTATTTACCCACAAACAACGTACTACGCATTTAAAATATAAACTCCGCCGACCTCGCTTTTACGTTGAGTAAGGCGAAAACTGCTATAAATATCTTATTTTAGTGGTCGTACAATCACCGCAGCGTTATTCTCGGTTTATTTTCCTCCGAAACCGAACAAGGTTAGTCTTTTCTAGAACCTTACTAATCCATTCATTTCACTTTCTTTCTCTTCAACATGTCTTATTCATTTCAATACAAACAAACCAAAGACATAAAACAAATCCAAATTTAATTGTACGCAATTTTTAATGTAAATTAATTATTTAAATGGTCTAATTTAATTTATAATTAATATTTTTTGATTTTTAAATTAAATTAAAGTTAAATTTCGTTTTAAATCGGTACTTTTTAATTTTGAGGTTATGTTGTTATGTCAATGGAAAACCGCGTGCGTTTTTAGTAAAAGATTAACCTCACGTCTACCAACCAAGCGATTGACGTGAAGACAACTTGCCGCTGAAGGCATTGTTTATGGCAGACCGCTGTCTGTGTATTACGCAAAAAGTGAATCCATCGAAAATAAGCAGAAAACGATCGCCCTTTTCACCAAGCGAACAGGTAAGGATGCCCCACGATCCAACAAATTTATGTTATTCCTTCAAAATTAACACGTTTTCGGAGGCACGTTTAAAATTTTTTTTTGCTTTTAACCAGATGGCAAAATTTCAATGTGTTGTTTATGTTTACCTTTTTCGCCACCACGATGCTTTTAATAAACACATTATTACTTAACCTTTTATTTATTTTAAATAATCCTTTATTCTCGTTTTATAGTTTTCTTTTTACGTTTGAATTAAAAAAATAATGGCAACTGAAGGACTCGACGCTGAAATCGAAAAACAACTTGAACCTGCCGATAAAACCGAATTAGAAGGAGCTTCTTCTGTACCTGCACCACTCCTCCATAAGAAAAAGCACAAGAAAATAAGTCGCCAAAGTAGTCGCGAAAACGTTGTAACAACAAGTTTTTTTCAAAGTCCGCGTAGTTGGAAAAATAGTCGCCGTTCAAGGAATGGTTACGGACGTGGGCTCCCTAAAAAAGGGGGTGCCGGTGGAAAAGGAGTTTGGGGAGCACCCGGTTCGGAGCTTTTAGAAGCGTATGAAGATGTTAACGATCCAAATTATGACAGCGAAAATTTAAGCAACGGCGATATCGAATTAAAAATGGTTGTTCCCCAAGTTTCTGATGAGGAAATTCGCAAAAAGGTTGGACCTATAATTTTGGAATACTTTGAAAATGGGGATACTCACGAAGCCGCCGTTTCCGTGGAAGATTGTATCCCGTACAATCGTCGAGATCTTTTCGTTCAATTCCTAATTGAAATCGCAATGGATCATAAACCGTCTCATCGCGAGATGACTTCCGTTTTAATTTCGGATCTCTTTGGCCATGTAATTGTTGAATCCGATATCACGAAAGCTTTCGAAAATTTATTGGCTAACGTTAACGATTTAATACTTGATATTCCCGATGCTCCAACAGTTATTGGTAATTTTATAGCACGAGCTATTGCCGACGATTGTATTCCCCCAAAATTTTTAATTACAATGAAAGAAAAAAGCGAAAATGAAGTTTTTGTAGAAACTTTAGCAAGAGCTGATACTTTGTTGTCAATGAAACACGGTTTGGTCAGATTACATAATGTTTGGGGTGTTGGTGGAGCCTTAAGACCAGTTAAATATTTAACTCGACAGATGTCGTTGTTGTTACAGGAGTATATATCGTCGCGAGATATCGAAGAAGCAAGTCGTTGTTTAAGGGCTTTGGAAGTACCTCATTTTCACCACGAATTAGTTTACGAAGCCGTCGTTATGGCTTTAGAAGCTAATAATATTGATAAAGAAGAAGCTTTATGTAGATTATTAAAAGCTTTTGATGCAGCTGTTTTGTTAACAACTGATCAAATGGAACGCGGTTTCTTTAGAGTTTTTGATGATTTATCCGATATTTCAATGGATGTACCTTTGGCTTATATCATATTGGATCGATTTGTTGATCGTTGCTACAAAGAAGGATTTTTAACTGAAAATGTTACTAAAAAGTTGCCTCCAAGGGGACGTAAACGTTACGTTTCTGAAGGTGATCAGCATTTCATTAAGAGCAACAGGCTCTTTTAGTTATTACTTTTTTTGAGGCAAAAAAAAATTAAAAACACAAAAAAATGATTAAAAAAATCATCTTCCGCATATTGGCCATATTAATTTTTTTTTCTCAATATTTTTTTCTTTTGCGTTTATTAATTTAGAATTTTTCGAAGATATTCTACGAGCACTAGGTGCGCTATATAAGTGTTACTTCATTTTGTATTTGTTCCATGATGAATAAAGATTATTTATAGTTGAATTGTTTTATATATTTATAAACCATTTCTTATTTCTACTCTTATTTTATACTCTTAAGAACGACCTGATTTTGAGTCGACTTCTTGGTCGTTACATAATGTTTTGTTTGAAATGGTATAAATTTAGAATCATACTGACCCCAGTGAACAATTAGTGCTATCTTCCCGTCGTTCACAGAACTAAAAAGACTTGCTCTGTACTTGCAGTTTCTTGTATTGGAGAGATTTATTAGTTGGGGAATCACCGAATTACGATTTCTGTTGTACACAAACGAGTTTTTCACATATTTCAAAATAAATGTTAGTGTAGTAATGTAGTTTCGTAACGTATTAGGTGCTAACTTTTACAATAAAAAATTTATTTTGCGTTTTAGAATTACTGGAGGTAAGTTATTAGGTACTTTCTTCATTGAATAGTTAGTAAAATATATGTCATTTTTAGTGCCAGTAAAATATGACGAGGAAAGGTCTTAATGAAGCTGAACTGTTGGCCCTTCTGGAAGAGGATAATTTTTGTAACCTACAGATATTTTATCGAGCGACGATGAATTTGGGAGAAGTGATCGAAGCACAAAGTAGTGGTAGTGAAGAGTCGAAAATTGAAGTGAGTTGCAATGAAGGCAATATAGATAGTGCTAATGCGACAGAAAGTGATGAGAATGATAGTTATTTCTTAGGAAAAGATAATGTAATCATGTCGTATAAGAAGGCTCTAGCAACCACACGCACTCGTGCCAACAACTTGGTGAATTTACTTGGTGCAAAACAAGCTGAAAAAGAGGTAAAAACTCTCATTGACGCACTGAGATGTTTTATCAGTGATGATATTATAGATTGCATAGTAGTCTTTACCAACCTGAAAATACAGAGGAAAACTGCAAATAACAAAGAATTGTAAATTTATGAAAAACAAACAGATAAAGAAAAAATCTTAGCAATAATTGGTCTTCTTTATCTATGTAGTGTATTCAGATCCGCTCATTTATCACTGGATGACTTATGGTGTACTAAGTATGGACCTCCTATGTTTCATGCAACGATGTCTAAAAGACGTTTCGTACGCCTTTTGACCAATTTAAGATTTTACATTAAAATTCAAAGAGATCCCACCAATAAATTAGCAGCGATTTTAAATTTTTGGACTCCTTTCGTCGAAAATTGTAAATGTAACTTTAGATGAAATAGATAGATAGTCATTTATTGTCACCAACAAAAGAAACAACTCTTATAAACTTTTTACAATTTAACAAATTAAAATGCACTCATGCCCTCTCTTTTTGAGGATTTCGATAATAAAGATAAGATAATTCAGCGCATCAAAGATACTTCTCTGTCCAGAAACAATAAAAGAAAGAATCTTAAAACTGGCCGAAAATGTAACAGATCAACAAAAAATTGACATTAGCTTTGCTTCTTTTATATCGCTATGTCTTGACGAAAGCACTGACGTCGCCAAATTTGCTCGTTTGGCTGTTTTGGCTCAATATTGCGTTGGAAACGTCATTAAGGAAGAATTAATTGCGATAAAATCGTTGCTAACAACTGCAAAGGGCACTGATATTTCACAATTCACCCGTGCATTATTCAAGAATTGTTCATGATTGGTTTGACGATCATAACTAGGTTAGGCACATACCCTAGCCAGCGCGGTCACCTGATCTTAACCCAATCGAAAATCTATGGGTTTTGGTGGAAAAACAGTTCAATAAAAATGCCAACTTTCGAAGTAGAGTAGTAAATTCGATGTCCACCAGATTGCAATGTTGCATAGAGAATAATGGGTATTATACAAAATACTGATAATATTTGATGGTATAATAATAATAATAGTTTATTTCTTAAATATACAAAACATGGTACATTCAATTGGTCAATAAAAAAGAAAAAAAAACAGAAAAGAAATACATGAAATTAACTTCAAGTTCCTCTTCGTCTCCCTCTGCTAGGTAATACCCTGCATCTTACTTTCATAGTATTTTTGAATTGAATAAATTTCATTTTCTATTAGGTGTTTCTTCACTTCTGCTTTAAATTTCTTCTCGTCTAATTGTTTTGTTCTTGATGGTAAAGCATTATATAGTTTTATTGAAATATATTTGAAAGTATTTTGTGACTTCTGTACTCTGTGTAAGGGTACCAGTAAATTGTTTCCATTTTGTGTACTGTAGTTATGAGAGTCTATATTTCTTTCCAATGTTTTTCTTTGCGCATGAACATATTGTAGACAAGAAAAAACAAATCAGGATGGTATTGTCTGTATCCTCAATTCCCTAAAATAACCTCTGCAACTTCCTCTATAACCTAATTTTTTAAGTATTCGAATTGCTTTTTTTTTGCAATTTAAAAATCTCAACCGCTTCACTAGATGCGCCCTAGGTAAGTATGCTATATATCGCCATACTATGAAAGTACGCAAAATATACATTCCTTATTTCTTCCTCCGGTAAACTTTTTGTTAACATTCTTAAATAATACAGCGCCGTTGCCAATTTTCCTTTCAATTTTTTATGTGGTCCCTCCATGATAGAGTTTCCGATAGTGTAACTCCTAGAAACATTATAGTATTATCTCTAACCTCCTGGTTTTGTTTTGTGAAGAACGTAAGTACGTGTGTTTTTTCTCTGTTCAGTTGTAGATTATTTACTTCGAACCAATTTTTTGCTTCATTTAATGTTATATTTGTTTTTTCTTTTAGGTCTTCTAGGTCTTTAGAACTATTTATGAATGAGGTGTCATCAGCATACAAATACACTGAGTCTGCCTTTGTATTTTTTGGTAAGTCGTTTAAATATAACAGGAATAAAATTGGTCCGAGCACAGAGCCCTGTGGTACTCCTGTTTCTACTGTTCTCCATTCAGAAATTGTTCCCTTCCAGTGTGCTGTTGTTGTCTATCCTGAAGATATGAAGCAATAAGTTTATTTCCATTTTCATTTATGCCGTATTTTTCTATTTTTCAGAAGAATTTGGTGATTCACTGAGTCAAAAGCTTTACTCAGGTCACAGAAAACTACTGTGTATAATTTTGCGTATCAAAACCAGTTATTATATGTACTTTGAATTACACTAAGCAGTGCTGATGTTGTTGATTTTTCTTTTTGATATGCATGTTGATATTGTGTTATTAGATTATTGTCTTTTATGTGGTCCATGATCCTGTTTTTTATTGCAGTTTCAAAGACTTTGGATATTACGGGTATTATTGATATCGGTCTGTAATTACTTTTATTATTCGCATCCCCTTGTTTATGAATTGGAGTTACTCTTACATATTTCAGTTCATTTGGAAAAACACCGTCTCTTAAGCATTTATTTAATAGGTTACACAATATTTCCCTTATTATGGGTTCAATATTCTGGAGTAATTTTGTTGTCATTCCATTTAATATAATGGACCTTATAAAATTCTCCCCATTAGATTATTACAAAATTTATTATATTTTATATGTATAGTAATATATTATATTTGTTGTTATATAGGAGTATTATATTTTATTATATTGATTTTTGATTTTATTATATTAAAATGGTTTGCGATATATTTCAATATACAGGTGTTTCGGTACCCGGAGAACAAATGTAACTACATATACTAGAGTGAAAATGATGACGATTCATGTAAAAAAAAATTAGTAAAAGTCTTCAAATTTTAAAGATACAGGCCGTCAAAGTTAGGAAATTTTAACACATTTTTCCAAATATTTTGAAAGTAGTACCCATAGTCTGGCTAAAAAAAAATAAGGCGCTTATTCTGAATCAGGCTGTATAACTTACTATCAATATATAATTTTCATTTCTTATGAGGTTCGACTTATCGTTCCACTGTATTATTTTCATTTACTACAGGAATTGTGTAAAGTAAATGGATTGCTTATACTTATTTATTTTGTAATTATAATATATTAATTGATTAAAGAGGATTGGTTATTCTTTAATGATTATAAATCCAAATACATGAAATTCCTCTTGATTTTGCTTATTTATTTTCTTAATTTTTCTTTGCGATTCAGTCATCTTGGCCATAAATCACATCACCCCGCTTGCCTGTTCGGAACTTTTACAACACTACAGAGCAGGTAAAACCTAGATTGAATGACTCGTGAACGTAGGTCGTTTCTAGTACAATTTTATGCCTCTACGAGCGGCTCTTTTCGCATTATACAGGGTGTCCCGTATCTTCCGCATCAGAGCATTATACGGTTGTAGGATACATTATTCTGAAGCGATCTTTCTAATAAATATTTTTCGAAATGTTTATAATAACCGCACGGGAACAATTTAAAGTTATCCGCTTTTGTCCAATAGCGGACGAGTTTGATTCACCGAAAAAGTTTATTTCTCTTCGCGTGACGAATCCATTGGTGAGTACACGTAGGAAACGAGTTATCATCGGCGTAGCGGACCGGCCGAGGGTGGCACCGATTACCTGAGTCTGATTGCGATCTGCTGATTGGACGAAAAACAGTTCGTTTAAACAGTTCCCGTGCGGTTATTATAAACATTTCGAAAAAATTTTATTAGAAAGATCGCTTCAGAATAATGTATCCTACAACCGTATAATGCTCTGATGCGGAAGATACGGGACACCCTGTATATGAACAGAACTGTACAGGTGGTTCAAATTCGATGTCCGAATAGGCTATCTCGGAAACTACAAGAGTTAGAAGAAAAGTAGCTTACATGTCATGATTTCGTTTTTCGAGAAACTGCTAATGCCGAAAACCTAAAAGCGCTATCGTCTCTTGTTTTTCCCCTAGAGGCCAAAACTGAAAATATCGTAAAACCAAGAAGTGCAATTATCTTGGTTATTATTATAGGTGGAGTATTATAACTAAGATATTATATGGACACTTTTTTACAGAGAATTTCATGACGTAGTCAAAAAAAAATGTTTCGGTTTTAGATCTTGAGATATTATGACAATTTTCGTTTTTTTAAATAGAAACAACCACTGATTATTAAATTCGTTATTTTTTTTCTGATTACAAAAATATGGGGTTAGATAGGTCTATTTCTTATTGTTTAAAATAAAGCTAAAAATAAACTTTTTTTTTAGTGTCGTCAAAGAAATTAAATTTACAGTGTCCGAGTTAGCCTATTCGGACATCGAATTTGAACCATCCTGTACATACTGGCAGTAATTGATGGAAGTAGTATAGATTCGCCGATTCAAGAACCTCCTCCTAGAACGCAGGTTCAAGGAGGAGGTTCGCAAATTTTTTGGGGGTCAGAGGAGGTTCGATGAGGAGAGGAGGTTCTTGAATCGGCGATTCTTTTGAGGGTCGGAGGAGATTCGATGAAGAGAGGAGGAGGTCAATTAACTTGAGAAGGTCATGTTATTTTGACGAAATTATTAAAAATCTATCTTTATTTAGGTTATGTTATTAAAAATTTATCTTTATATGTAACCTGTTTACCTAGATGAAAACAATTACTATGTTTATCCTTCGACGCTTCTCAATGAACTGTTAATGTTTTCGATATATCTCTTAATTTATTATTATACACAAAGGTGTACGGTTTTGGGACATGTAGGTATACAAATAAGTGAGTCATGATCTACCTGCGGGATATTTTTTTAAAATTTATTGTGTAAAGGTATACGGACCTTTAAAATATGCGAGGAGGTTCTTGAATCGGCAAATTTTTGGGGGGATACGTTCGAGGAGGGGGTCAATTAACTTAATACTAGTAAGTGAGTCATGATCTACCTGCGAGATATTTTTTTAATTTATTATGCAGAAGTATACGGAGTTATAAATATACATGTATACAAACGCACTCGATGCATCCTCCTCCTCCCAATAAGTTTCAGGAGCGGTGAGGGTTTATAAACGCCTGCGAAATGTGGTATTGACGTAGTTCTTTCGTAACAAGTAGAAGTGTACAACATTAAATTGTAAAATGGTCGTGTGTGAGGATTGTGGAAAAAGTTTTACTCGAGTTGACAATTTAAAAAGACGTCAACGATTATCTTGTATTGGCAAGAGAATCAAGCTTGACGCACCGCAAATTCCAAAAGCAGTAAAATGTGAGGCTTGCGATGATTATGTAAATAGACAATGTTACTCTGCACATTTACGAAGCAACGCACACAAGCGTAACGCTTTTGTTATAATCGATGACGGAGTGGAGAGAATAGCTGGAGCATTCGGTGACAAAATCGTCAGTTATCGAATAAGTGAAGAAGGTTTTTTTGTGGATTTGGATGAATTTTCTCATAGAATTCGAGAAAAAATACTAAATCTAATACAAAGCGCAATCGATATTCACCGAAATGTAAAATTAAATATGGAATGTTTTGGTTTGTATTTTTTACAATCAAAGGAAGACTGTGAAATAAAATCATTCAATACGAAAAATAAGGTAGTATCATTAGCGTCGGATCTGTATAAAATATGTAAGGAATTTATTGATGAAATTTCATCAAAAATGTCAGAATTCCAGGACCGAGATTCTGGTAAGCGTAATGTGACATAATATACCTATATATTAAAAAATAAATGTTTCAATATTTTATTTAGGATGGACTTTAATGCAAATTCTCTATATGGAGTTAAATTTAAACAAATATAATCCTATCAGAGCATCTAATTACATCGATCTACCATCGCAAATAAAAGCAAAGCGTGCTGTGATAAATATACAAAACGCGGATGATGCATGTTTTGCTTGGGCTGTAACATCCGCACTACATGAACCGAACGGTTTACCACAGAGGACATCTTCGTATCCGAATTACCTAGACTGCGGCTTAGACTATTCAAATATTGTTTTTCCAGTTAAATTACGAGATATACCTGTATTTGAAAAGCAGAACAAACTATCTATTAATGTATATGGAATAAATGAGTATTTTAAAGACGGTGTTATGAATTATGACATAATTACAATGTATATATGTCGACAAAAAGAAGAAAGACATATAAATTTATTATTGGTTACAAATGATTCCGGGAATAGTCACTATTGTTGGATAAAAAATCTGTCTCGATTACTATCATCGCAGAATGGTCATGAAAAGTATATTTGCGACGGATGCTTGGTATTCTTTATGTCAGAAAATAAACTTATCCGTCATCAAAGTGACGATTGCAGCAAGGTAAGGGCAATTTTACCAACAACAAATTTGAAAATAAATAAATATGGAAATGAAGAAAAGGAAAATATACTACAGTTCGAAAATTTTGAACGACAATTAAAAATACCGTTCGTGGTGTATGCAGATTTTGAAGCATTACAGAAACCGATCGCCGATGCGGAAGCAACAGAACTTAACGATGATAATTCATACTCTGTCAAATGTTTCAAACACGAACCTTATGCATTTGCATATTATATAAAATGTTCATATGACGAATCATTGTCGAAGTTTGAAATATATCGCGGATGTAATGCTGCTCAAATTTTCATGAGCAAGTTGGAACATGACGTTCTGAATATATACAAAAATTATTTAAGCCAACCAAAAGAAATGCTCCCATTACCACCTATAGATAGATTAATACATGAGATGCAGGATATCTGTCACATTTGTTCGCACAAAATAAAAGAAGGTAATAAAGTGTGCGATCATGATCACCTAACTGGGTTGTATAGAGGACCCGCACATGCTGTATGTAACATCAATTATCAATTACCAAAGTTCATACCGATATTCTTTCACAATCTTTCGAACTACGATTGTCATATGTTTGTGAAAGATATGGCATTAAAAGAAGAAGACGTGGACGTTATAGCACAGAATAAAGAAAAGTATATATCATTTTCGAAAAAAATTATCGTAGGAGAAAACATTGACAGCAAGGGAAAGCTAAGGCGGGTTCATATGAAATTGAGATTTGTGGATTCATTTAGGTTTATGGCTATTATACATGTTCTAACACGTCATTGTATCGTGAGACGTCAGACAAAACGCATGACAAATTTATTAAGAAGCTCTTAAAAAATATCTCGCAGGTGGATCATGACTCATCTACTACTAACAAGTTAGTTGACCTCCTCCTCAAACCTGTCCTCCCAAAAAATTTGCCGATTCAAGAACCTCCTCGCATATTCTTAAATACCCGTACACCTTTACATAATAAAACAAAAAAATATCTCGCAGGTAAGTTATGACTCACTTATTTGTATACCTACATGTCTCAAAACCGTATACCTTTGTGTATAATAATAAATTAAGAGATATATCGAAAACATTAACAGTTCATTGAGAAGCGTCGAAGGATAAACATAGTAATTGTTTTCATCTAGGTAAACAGGTTACATATAAAGATAAATTTTTAATAACATAACCTAAATAAAGATAGATTTTTAATAATTTCGTCAAAATAACATGACCTTCTCAAGTTAATTGACCTCCTCCTCTCTTCATCGAATCTCCTCCGACCCTCAAAAGAATCGCCGATTCAAGAACCTCCTCTCCTCATCGAACCTCCTCTGACCCCCAAAAAATTTGCCGATTCAAGAACCTCCTCCTAGAACGCAGGTTCGAGGAGGAGGTTCTTGAATCGGCGAATCTATACTACTGATGGATTTACAAAATATTTGAGAATATATCCTTGTCGGAAAACGGATACCAAAGAAGTAATTAAACATTTACAAACTTATTTTGATACCTATAGTAAACCTCAGAGAATTGTTTCGGATCGTGGATCATGTTTTACATCAAATGAATTCAAGAAGTTTGTTGATGAATATGAAATTAATCACATATTAATCGCAACAGGAATGCCTCAGGCAAATGGCCATGTTAAAGTAGTAAATAAATCCGTAAACAAATTATTGTGTAAATTGGTAGAAGATCCAAAGAAATGGGACAGAGCGCTGCAGAAAGTGGAATTTGCCATGAACAATACTGTGAACTGATCAACAAAAGAAACACCGAGTATGATGTTTTATGGTGTTCAACAACGGGGAAAGATCAATGATAATTTGCGATTGATGCTTGAAGGTAAAAATGAAGGCGAGCGAGATTTAAACTTAATACGAGAAAAAGCTTCAGAAAATATTAAAAGAAGTCAGGCTTATAATAAATCTTATTATGATAAACACCATAAGGAGCCTCATAAGTATCAAGTTGGAGATAATGTTATGATAACAAATACCGATGTAACACCAGGAATTAATAAGAAGCTTTTACCAAAATATAAAGGACCGTATGAAATTAAAAAAGTATATTGAAGGTTATCAGCTCACACAAATACCTTACGAAGGTATAATTGCACCATCGAGAATGAGATTATGGGACAAAGCTATAAATTCATAAAAGAAAATTATGTATTAATAAACCAGTTTAAAATTTAAATTTAATTTAAGTTCAGAATAATTTTTGTTTAGTATTATTTTTGAGTCGATTGAGAACAATCATTTGCCAGGAAGGCCGAATTGGAACAGGAACAAAAAGAAGTATTTGAGTTTAATAGAAACGATGATCAAATACAATTTTTGTCCTACAATTAAGGAACCAACCAGAGTGGCTAAGAAATCGAGAACTGTAATCGATAATATCTTTACGAATATTGAGGATTATAAAACAGAAGTCATAGACTCGGCTCTATCTGATCACAGGGTTTTGATGTTCGAGTACACTCCAGTCGCGACAATGGGTAAAGAAAGACAAATGAAAATGAAACAGAAAATAATTAATAGAAACAGTATGGAAGAAATAAAAAATGAATTATGTCTTGTGAATTGGTCAATTATCACGGACATTGATCAACCGGACGAATGTTATGATAAATTTCGTGACATATTAACATCTATTGTCACTAAGTGTTGCAAAGAGAAGGTTGTTGTATTAAACAATAATAAAAAAGGTAACGATTGGATAACAGAAGAAATAAAGGAAAAATCGGCAATAAAAAGACAACTTTATCAAGGAATTGTAAGTAATAGAATAGAAAAACAATTCTATAAGTTCTTTTGTACAGATTTAAAAAATTTGAATAATGACACAAAAAACAATTTTATTGCAATAAAATTAATAAGTCTCACAATAAAATGAAAATCATGTGGAATTTCGTAAACGAAGTAAGAGGGAAAACAACACAAAGACACTTTAATGGGAACATTTATGAATGATTTTGACAGTGAAGTGGACGTATGAATGCTATGAATAAGCATTTTGTATCAATTGATGAAAATGAAATTGATAAAAAGAGGCAAAAAATACAACTAATGTTTAAGGCGACACATTCGTCGTTTGTTATGTATTTGATCAACAGTGAGGAGGTAGAATACACTATTAGGGGTCTTAACAATACAAAAGCTGTAGGTGTGGACGGTTTTTCTGTTCGAGTACTAAAGTATTGTGCGAATTATTTGTCCACGCCTCTTGCTCATATAATAAATATTTCTTTTACAATGCGAATATTTCCTAACAATTCAAAGCTGACGATCATTAAACCGATGTTCAAGAAAAATGCAGTAAATGATTTTTCAAACTACAGACCTATTGCACTTATATCAAATATTGCAAAAATTATTGAGAAGATGGTTTTTAATAGGGTAATGAATTATCTAACTAAACATAAATTGCTAAATAACTCACAAAATGGTTACATTAAGGGAAGAACAACAACAAGAGCGATATTCCAACTTATTGAAAATATTATAGAAAACTTAAATAGGAAAGATATAACATGCTGCTTGTTTATGGATTTAACTAGGGCATGTACAGGTGTCCCAATTTCGATGTCCGCATAGGCCATCTTCGAAACTAAAAGAGATAGAAAAAAAGTAGCTTACATGTCATGATCTCGTTTTTCGAGAAAATGCTAATGCCGAAAAGTCCGAACAGCTATCGTCTTTTGTTTTCGCCCTATCGGCAAAAACTGAAAATTTTGCAAAAACGACAATCGCGAATATCTCACTTATTATCAAAGATGGAGTATTATAAATAAAACATTATATGGGCAATTTTTTACGAAGAATTCAGTGGCGTAGGTAGAATTTTTTTCCCATCTTTTATTTTTGAGATTTTAGACGTAACTTTATTTTTTTAAATGGAAACCATAGTTGGCTATGACTTAAAATAATTTGTTATTTTCTTCTGATAACAAATATATATAGTTTGTGGGTTATATTTCTTATAGTTATTGAATAATTAACCAAAATTCATTTTGTTCCATCTAAATCTAATGTATGTATTTAAAAGTTAATGTTGCTATGGTGATAACTAAAGCACGGAACTTTTGTAACAAAAGGATACGATTTCCCCCCTTCACTTGTTCTCAGTGGCTAGTTTTCTAGGAAGCCACTGAGAACAAGTAGAGGGGGGAAATCGTATCCATCCTACATATGATGGAATATAATGTATCAATTTTTTTGTTCTTTCTAAAACTATTGTATGTATTTAAAACTTAATGTTGTTATGGTGATAACCATACCATGAGGGAAAGCATTGTTTCCAATGATTGCCAAAGTTTGTAGCAAGGAGTTTGTAGTAGTATTTAAAAATTCACTAACAACTCTGGCATTATGTGCTGGTGCTCCGTCATATTGAAAATATATCATTTGAGACATATTTAGTGCCAAATAGTCGACCAAAGGCGCAAGTGCTGCCTTAATATATTGAGGTATTTCTCTGAGTTTAAGTTTTTATGGTAGATACTATATGGCAAAATTCTATTATCTAAAAAGGCACACCATACATTGAACTCCAAGCTTCTTTGAACACTCAGAGACTTCTTCGGTCCAGATAACATTTTGAACAAACAGCAGACTATTTAATTTTTCTAAATATCATCTACAAAATTCTAATCTTCGATTGACATATCCGGCACGTAAATAAGGAGTTAGCCCCGCTTTGTATGGTTTATACTTATTTTTCTTTCATATTCGGCTTTCAACGGCTTTTGGGTCAGACGTCTTGTTGCAATTTCTCTTGCAGGTCATTTTGGTATGTTTTTGTATGTGGTTTGGAGAAGGACCAAATATCTATTAAATTTTCTGCTAACCGGCTGAAGGTTCTTACGTGCGGTTGTCTTCTTTCTGGATATCTTGTGAAATAAAATTCCGCGGCTAACGTCGCATTCTTATCTGATAACATATAGCGTTCCATCATGTTACATTTTTCATAATTTTCGAAATTCATTGTAAAGTTTTATTCAGTTTTATTATATTTTGACACTTAACATGCTGGTGCATCGTACCAGCACATAATGACAGAGTTGTTATCCAATTTTTAAATAAAAACTTTGGCAATTATTTGATACATTATGTTGCATTATAGTATCTATGGTTATCACCATAGCAATATTAACTTTTAAATACATACATTAGTTTTAGATAGAACAAAATGAATTTTTGTTAATTATTCAATAACTATAAGAAATATACCCCACAAACTATATATATTTGTTATCAGAAGAAAATAATAAATTATTTTAAGCCATAGCCAACTATGATTTCCATTTAAAAAAATAAAGTTACGTCTAAAATCTCGAAAATAAAAGATGGGAAAAAAATTCTACCTACGCCACTGAATTCTTCGTAAAAAGTTGCCCATATAATGTTTTATTTATAATACTCCATCTTTGATAATAAGTGAGATATTCGCGAATGTCGTTTTCGCAAAATTTTCAGTTTTTGCCGATAGGGCGAAAACAAAAGACGATAGCTGTTCGGAGTTTTCGGCATTAGCATTTTCTCGAAAAACGAGATCATGACATGTAAGCTACTTTTTTTCTATCTCTTTTAGTTTCGGAGATAGCCTATGCGGACATCGAAATTGGGACACCCTGTACTGCGGACATCGAAATTGGGACACCCTGTACTGCGTACATCATGAAACATTGATCGCTAAACTGGAGAATATGGGTATCAAGGGAACACCTTTAGACTTTTTTGTTTCATATTTGTCTGAGAGATATCAGTGTATACCATGGTAAAAAAATTAGATCGGAGTGGACGAAGGTTAAGAGTTGTGTGCCTCAGGGCTCGATATAAGGCCCCCTGTTATTTTTTGTATATATCAATGAGCTACCGAGGATAACTGACGACCTGCTTATTCTCTTTGCTGATGATTCCACGTTGGTAGTGAGTGAAAAAGAGCGGGAGACAATAATTCATTCATTGAAAAACAATCTATGTAAACTAGGTGCGTGGTTTGAAGACAATAATCTGACAATGAACATAGGTAAAACTAATACTCTGACATTTGGAAGTGATCCGATTCACATCGCGTTTGAAAAGGAAAGCTTTTTACCCGTGAGTGCTTTTAGGTTTCTCGGACTGAAGATCGACGTGTGATCGACGTGGGTCTCTTATGGAAGTTGCATATAGAGGAGCTATCGGCAAAATTGTCGGGCATATGTTTTGCTCTCAGATGTGTTTCGCGTGATATGGGAGTAAACTCGTCATTGTGCGCCTATTACGCGTGTGCGGATACTATGTAGAATGCGCTACGGCGTTATTTTTTGGGGCAATTCGGTTGAGGCCAAGCGTGTATTTATCGTCCAAAAGTCCTGTGTAAGAGCGGTACTGGGTATGAGTCCACGAGTCAGTTGTATCTAAATCATGCAGATTTAGATACAACAGATTAAACAATACAAAATTTTAACTTTGTGGGCGTTATATGTGTTAGAATGTATTCTTTTTAAGATACGAAATGATTCATTCACACCAAACGAGAGGAATAAAGAAAGTACCTTTTGTGCCGCCATACACTAACAGCGCAAGGTTGCAGAATAGTGTTCTTTTCTCTTGAATCCGAATTTATAACAACTTGGATCTTAGTGTTAAGAAACTACCATTACACCAATTAAAAAGGAAACTCAAGGGGTACTTACTTGAGAAAACTGTATAACTTAGATGATTTTTTTAAAGAGAAAGTAGTATTGTGATTTTGACTGAATTATTGTATTTGACTTTTTCCACACCTTTTGGTATTATGTGAATTAATAAGGGATTATTATTATTATTATTATTATTAAAAGTAACGATAGAAACATAATAAAAAGAAGAGAATGTGGAAAACATAAATGTCGGTGTGTTTTGTATTTTGAAGAATAGAATAATTAAGAAGTTAAAGGAGTATTTTATTGTGCCGAGGTGTCCTGAAACAAAAGGGAATTAAGAATATCCCTACAATAATTAAAAAATAACAAAAATATTGTAAAAAATAAAAAACTTTAATATATATAGTTGTTATAACCTTACTATTCTGTATGAATATTACTTAATCGTAATATTTAAAGAATTTGGATGAATTAGGTTTATTTTATAAATTTTATTGATATAATAATCATAATGCTTAATTTCCAGACATAAAAATAAGTTCAGGAGAACGTAATAATTAATATATTTTTTATTAATTTTCGTAAAGCAACCCGGTATTCTTAATTTTCAAATTTATCCATTGATCTAATTTCGAAATCATTTCCGGGCTTAATTCCTCCTTATAGCTGTCAATAGAACCTTTTCTTATAAACGGACACTCTTTATTTTTAATAATTGCTTCCATATTAACCGCAACGTTTAGTTTCATTTGGTCAAAACTTAAATGCTTAGATAATTTCTCGTACTCTTCCTCGGTATAAGTTTTATCCAAAAACTTTGAAACCTTTTTTATTACACCCAACAAATTAGAATGCATTTCTTCGTAAGTTATGATTAATAAATTCGAACGGTGCTTTTCGTTCCAATAACTTAAAACGGTTCGGAAATAATCTCCGTAAAGAACTAGAAATAAAAATAAAAATTCTTTTTAAATATTCAAAGTGATAATAATAACACCAACTTTGTTCATTAATAAAACAATCGACGAATTCGTTTAAAGACCCAACAAAAAATGGAAAAACTTTCGTTGCGTGATGAAAATACGATGGAACAACTTGTTTCGGATTCCTTATTACGTGAATAATTTTAGGCGTTTTCGTGCCGTTTTTAATTTGCGTTGGGAGAAAATCAAATGGTAAGTGAGATTTTATAAATCTTCCTCCTTCCGATTCAGAAATAATTTTTAAGTAATCCGGTGACGTTACCGAGAAATCGGTTGGAATTTTATGTTTTTCGATAAATTTTGTTGTCTCGTTTCTAAACGCCCCAAAACTGAAACAAATAAGTAATTTAATTAATGTAAAAACTTAAACTAGGATAATAATAAAAATTTACTCGATAAACGAATATCTTCTCTGTAGAATAACTTGAGCTTTCTCGTAATCTAAATTATTTTTAAGTAACCAAACCATTTCTTGAGTCCAAGTACAACCTTTAAAAAGTAAATAAAATAATTGTTTAAGAAAAGTATTAATATTCTACCTGATTTTGGAAACGCTGTAACCCAAACATCTTCATTTCGTGTCTCTAAACTTTCAAGTTCTTGCTTTAAGGAAAGAAAGTCCTCAGTTAAAGCAACTCCATCAATATTTATTAAATTTAACGTAGACATTTCTTGTGTTCAATTAAATATTTATTTCGAAGAATATGTTCTTTAATTAGTTGTTTTTGAGGCATGTTTGTCGTTTATACAATGGGTTTATCTCAGTGTTATTATTAATCGACAACCTTTACAATATCCAGTCATGATTTCGTTATTTTTGTATTATTATTATCATTAATTCTTTACCGATATCAACACGGTTTCAATTTACCGGTTACTTTCCACTACTTTATACAATTTGTTTTCAAAGAGAGATAGTGAAAATGACACTAAAATGATATTTTTTGTGATAGTTCTTAGCCATGGTGAAATACAATCAATTTAATTTATCTGATTTTGATAAAGACAGCTTCCTTTATCAAAGGGTTATAATAGCTATTAGAAAGATCCTTAGTGGAAAAAATAATGTAATATATGATAAAGCGATGTTCAATAATGATGTTAATCAAATGGATAATGAGACATTTGATGAATATCTTGTACGATTGCAGTCTTTGGTTGAATCGAGATAGAATTCTCTTGGGAATGAGAAATAGAGAAATGTTAAAAAAGCTGATGTTGAAGCCGGATTTGACTTTGCAACAAGCTATTGACATCTGTAAAGTAGATAAATCAACTGCACAAAAAATAAAAAATCTGAAATCTGATCAGAATAGTTCAGGAAATAAGATAATAAATAAAAGTAAAGAAAAAACTTGCTTGTTTTGTGGAAAGAAACACGAATTTGAGAAAGGAGTTTACACTGCGTATGGCAAAACCTGTAAAGAATGTGGTGGAAGAAACCATTTTGCAATAGTTTGCAAGAAAAAGAAGGAAAATCAGAAAGATAAAGAAAAGAAGAAATTTGGTAAAAAAACAGTGGAAGATATAAAATAGGGATTAGAAGAGAACTGTAGCAGCAGTGTAGAAAAATTATTGATGATACATCAAAAGGAGGAAATGTTAATGCGGAATTAATTTTTTTATTAAATGGTAAACTAAAGAAAATTATTTGCGAGTTAGATGGTGCTAATGTATGTTTGATTAGTAGGAATAGATTTTCGGGCATATAAGAAGTGGCAGATGTGAATCTTGATCAATCAAAACATAGATTGTATGGATTTGGAAGGAATGAAACCCCAGTAATTGCTGAAAAAGTTTTATTGTGTCAAAATAAGGGAAAAAGATACCCTATCAAATTTCAAGTAGTTAATGTTGATCATGGTCCTCTGTTCTCAGCTAGTGTTTGTCTAAAATTTGGACTTGTAATGCTATATACATACAGCGCTAGCGTAAAGTAACCCCCCCCCCCTTTTAAATTCTGAACGGATTGAGATATCAATATGAACAAAAACACGTCAATTTCTATACTTTATCAGCACAAATATTTTCTTATGGAAAATTTTGCTGTCACTTTTAGTTTTTCCGGAAAGTGGATCAACTTTGTTTTTTTAAATGGAACACCCAGTATATTATGGTACACAATCAAATATCGGTTTATTAGTTTTGCTCCTGTCGAGATACAATGGACCAGGTAAATGGTGGACGGTCAGTTAAAGGTCGGTCTACGCTCGGGTTAAGCAGGGTTAAAATCGGCAATTTTTTTATGAAACAATGAATGTAAGAAAAGAATAAAAAGAAAGTTCTTCTTAAAACTTGTAAGAAAAAATTGTCATAACAACAATTTTAAAGTTTGTAGGTACCTTGAAATTTTGTATTTAAGTCGGCATGCAAATATTTTCTTCATTTCTATCTTTGAATTCTACCCGACCAAGTATAACCAAAGAAAGGCGAGATCAAAAAGGCTAGAAGGAGTTTAGAGCACAAAATCGAAGCAATTTTAATATTCGCTCGTGCTGACACAAATCTACATGAAACAGAGCGACAATTTAATGAACGATTTCCTGAACATCCAATTAGTCGAATATATTTAAGAGAACTTGTACATAAGTTTTTGGAAACTGGAAGCGTCGAAGACCGCAAAAGAACTGGTCGTCGTTCGATTTCTGAAGACACACAAGTGCAGATATTAACAGAAGTAGTTAATGCGAACATGATGTCGTCTGCTGCTATCGCATCAACGTGTGATGTGAGTCCAACAACGGCACGGAAATATTTAAAGAAGAATAAATATCATCCATATACAATTAAAATGCTTCATGAATTAACAGAAGATGACCCTGATAGAAGAACAGAATTTTGTAAGCTAATGACAAATATGGTTGAACGAAATCCATCATACTTTAAACATATTTGTTTCAGTGATGAATGTACTTTCTTTTTGGATGGAAAATTGCATCGGCAAAATGTACGTTACTGGAGTGATGTTAATCTACATGAATATCGCAAAGGTAACACTCCATTTCCCAAGAAAATAAATGTTTGGGCAGGCATATTAGGAAATCACATCGTGGGACCAATATTCCTAACCGAAAATTTGACCGGAACATTGTATTTAAGATTATTAGAAGAAGATATTAATCCACGACTTTTGTTTTCATCAAGACGGAGCACTTCCACATTATGCGGCAATGGTACGAAATTGTTTTGATACAAATTTTAATGGACGGTGGATCGGTCGACGTGGGCCGATTGAATGGCCAATAAGATCAGCGGATCTGACACCTTTAGATTTCTTTTTATGGGGTTATTTAAAGTTCAAGGTATATGAAAGTCCGCTAGACAGTATTGAGGATTTAAAACAAAAAATTATTGACGTCTGCCAAAATATTGATCATCACATGTTAAGCCGTGTGAGAGAGGAAACACTGCAAAGATGGTACCACTGCCAAGAAGTTCAGGGTAATCATATCGAACAATTTATTTAATAGTTTGTTCTTAATAAATAACATATTCAATAACAACACTAAGCCAATTTTTCAACCGTTATGTATACTAGCAAAATCTTTGATAAATTTTTTTTTATCTTATCATTTCTTATATTTACTTTGATTTTTTCTTTATAAATACTTTTTGATTAAATATGATTAATTCATAAATTTAATATAGGTACTTCCACCCAACGTTTATTTTATTTCTAAAAAAGATAAGTAATTGAACTAGCAATTTTAAATCCGTCTTAGCTCGAGCGTATACCGACCGTTAACCTACCGTCCACCATTTACCTGGTCGATTGCATTTCGACAGGTAGTCGACGAAGATACGTTGGTTTTTCCGGCGAAATTCCGCATTTTGTTTAATTTTTATTCGAAAAACTAATAAATCGATATTTGATTGTGAGGTACCGTTGGATTCGTATCGTTTTCATCTTTCTAAAGATACCATAATATACTAGGTGTTCCATTAAAAAAAAAGGAAGTTGATCCATTTTCCGGAAAAACTAAAAGTGATAGCAAAATTTTCCGTAAGAAAATATTTGTGCTGATAAAATATAAAAACTGACGTTTTTTTGTTTATATTGATATCTCAATCTGTTCGGAAGTTAAGAAGGGGGGGGGGGGTTACTTTACGCTAGCACTGTATAAAGAAAACGCTATTAAAAATCTGGAACAAAATGCCTGTTCAATAATTGAGAAATACCAAAATGTTTTTAAAGGATATGATTGTTTAAGAGAACTAATTGATCTTGAGATTGATCAGAATGTGAAATCGATAATACAAAAGGCTAGACAAATACCAATACATCTGCGTGAAAAATTAAAGAATGAATTGGATCATCTAGTGAAAGAGAAAATAATTGAGAAAATAAACAAACATACAGATTGGGTGAGTAATTTTTTACTTGTAGCAAGAAATGGAAAACTACGAATATGCTTAGATCCTATTCCTTTAAACAAGGCTCTAAAAATTGATTAAATTATCCATTAGCAAGCTTTGTTTAAGTCAATTTAAATAAAACAAAATTTTCCTCTTTCTTGCTTTTTATTTTATACTTCTAAATCGATTTCGAGGAATCCTCATCTTCAGTAGAATCTTATATAAAAATTTTAAAACAATATGAAATAAATCCAAAACTAAGTAAAGTTATAGAAGTTTTGGATTTATTTTTGAACCAGTTTCAAGCTTAGCCCATCATCAGCCGAATCTACGTAAAAATTACATTACGATCAATTAAATATAATGAGAAACATAATAAAAATATTACAATCAATAAACTTACTGTCAAATAGTTAAAAAGTAACCCACGACGTCATTAAAACAAAAATTATGAAAAGAGTACAATAAAATATAAATATTAAATGTCCCGAAACGTTTATAAAAAATTCTCATGACGCTACAAAGATACAACTGGAATTTGAAATTTGTAGCTGAGAAAAGAGAATATCACAGTAGATACATTATCTCGTGCATTAAATACAATTGCAATACAATCGTCAAAGAGTATCTACTGTCTTTAAAACATCAGAAGAAAAAGTGTACAAGTCTTTGGAAAGCATCGATTTGGCTAATCAAGTCAGCGTATCTGAGGATCGCTTAGAAGAGATTAGAAAGGAAACAGCTAACGATACAGCCTAACAAAAAGTAAAACAGTACATAATGTCAGGATGGCCAAATACATACAGATGAGATAAAAAAGTACAACAACTACAAATACGATCTTACATATCAAAACGGTTCAATCTTTAAGGGTAATCAAATTGTTATACCATTTAGTTTAAGACGAAAAATAATAAATATTCTTCACACAAGTCATAGTGGAATGAACTCAACGATAAACACAGTCAGAAGAAATGTGTTTTGGCCTGGCATGCCAGGAGAAACTCGTAAAAAAGAAAAGAATGTTGGATATGTATAAAGTGTTGCAATCTCAGAGCATTTCAGCATGTATCTTTAGACGTACTTACTACCGGATTTAAGAAAAAGAAGAGATATTTTCTAGTTACAGTGGATCATTATTCCGATTATTTGGAACTGGACATCTTAAAAAATGTATCAGCTGATGTAATGATTAATACCTGTAAAAAGAACTGCAGTATACCATACCGGAATGTTTATACAGCAATAATGCAAAGAATTTTGTTAACAAAGATTTAAAAAATTTTGCAAAACATTGGAATATTCAGCACATAACATCTTCACCGCACTATCCGCAATCCAATGGAAAAACGGAAGCCACAGTAAAAATTGCATAAAAGCTTATACGAAAATCTGACGAGAATACTGAAGATTTATGGCTTTGCTTTTCTTCGCCACAGAAATATGCCAAATAAAATTGGATCTAGCCCTGTACAAAGAATATTCTCTAGACAAACCAGAACTCATCAGATAATAAAGAACAAAACATAAAGCATTATTAATAATAATAATAATAACTTTATTTAAACAAAGTACAGCATGGTACAGTATTGACGTCAAAAGAAAAGAAAACAATTAATAATGTTCACATAAAGGAAATGCCAACTACAAATAATAAAATATAACAATTTCCGATGATTCATTTCTCGGTCATCCATTCAAAGTATTCTTGCACAGTATAGTATTCATTTTCCAAGAGGAAATTCTTGACAGTGATTCGAAACTGTTTTACTTCCATGCTTCTTCTTTCCAATGGTAGTGCGTTATATAATTTGACGGCTATATAATCGTATGTGTTTTGTGATTTGACCACTCGGTGATATGGTGATATGTTCGTGATTGTCTACGTGTTTCAGCGTCAAATCTTTATTATTATGAGTATACTCCAGACAGGAGCGTATAAAACAGCACGGCAAGGTAAGTATTTTTAATTTTTTAAATTGGCTTCTACAACTCTCTTGATTTTTTAGTCCAGCCAGTATCCGAACTGCCTTCTTTTGCATAACGAAAATGGCTTCCATCTCTCTAGATGCACCCCACGTAATGATCCCATACGTCGCGATAGCATGGAAATATGCGAAGTATACGCTTCGGAATGTCGCGGGTGAAAGGTTTGAACGTATTGTTTTAAGGCAATACAGAGCACTAGACAGTCGCCCTTTCAGGTTTGATATGTGTTTGGACCATTTAAGAGTTTCTGAAATAGTAACTCCAAGGAACTTTATGGATTTATCTATCACTCCATCGCATCGTCTTGTGTGAAAGGTAAGTATGTTTGTTTTTTCATTATTCATCTTTAACTTATTTGTGTAGAACCAATGCTCAGCTTTTTTTATATTTTGTTTTGTTTTTTCTTCCAGCTCCTTGATGTCGCCACTTCTCGTAATAAAAGATGTGTCATCTGCATAAAGACAAATTCGATCTGCTGGAACACTACCTGGTAAGTCATCGATGTATATAAGGAAAAGTAATGGACCCAAGATCGAACCCTGAGGCACTCCACTTCTCACTTCTCTCCAGGTGGAGATTATGATAAAGCATGCAAATCCTTGCCTAATTTACGAATTGGACAGCCAATCGCTGCTCAGATAAGTTCGGAAAGTAGCAAAGCTTGGTCACCTAGATATATTAAAGAAAAATTGAGTGATCGTTCATACGTTGTTGAAGTGAATGGCAATAAAGAGAGATCACCGTTTGAATAGCAGGACACGGGTTTTCCCGGAGCAGCCGGAATTGTCATCATTTTTAGTGCGGAAATCGAGAGTGACCAGTGAAGTTATGCCAGCTTCTACTGATAGGAATGGAATAGAGAATGAACCGGAGAGAACTCCAACATCTGAATATTTCCCACAAAATTCATCTGCAACACGTGCATATGAATGATTCGAAAAATATCGTTCAATGAAAAGCCGTTGTTCATGGGAAAATGGCATCTTTGCAAACCACAATACTACCGATGTGAAATGACAAATTTCTGTATTAATGTCATATAGATCTGTTGTCGGCAATACCTGTAATGCTATCACGCGGTAGGTAATAGAAATATTTCATCGAAAGTACTATTAAACAAAAATTTATTTTGATGTGCGCGATCTAAAAGTAGAACTAACACTAAACCTAGAACTAGAATCATTCGGGTTTAGCCGTCTTAAGAGCCGCATCATCATCATCGTTGGCACCACAACCCCTGGTGGGTCTTGGCCTGTTAGGATCAGCTTCCACTCTCTTCTATTTCATACCTTGGCCTTCCAAATTCTAACTCCCAGCATTTTTAGTCATTCTTCCACCTGGTCCTTATATCTGCTTCTAGGCCTGCATCTCTTGCGGGTTCCAAAAACTGTTTGGCGGAACATTTGCTTTCGGGGTTCCCTGTCATCCGTTCTTTCTAGATGGCCGATTCATTTTAACCTATTGATTTTGATGGATTGTACAACATTCGGTTCTTCACAGAGTCGGTATAAGTCAAAATTGCAACACCTTCTTCATATTCCGTATCTTTCTTTCAACGCAGCTCAATAAGATTTCGTCATTTTTTGTACTCGTCCATGTTTCTAACGCATATCTGACGCCTGACGTTAATATTTTTCTCAGTCTAAATTAAGCTCAATTGGCTGCGAGGGCGAATAAGGTTATGGGACAGGTTTGGGGATGGGGTGAGAGGATTTTTGGGAAAGATGTGGAAAAAAGGAAATTAATGTTTGAAAGCTTGATAAAAAGCGTAATGATGTATGGGGTGGAAATATGGAGATGGAAGGAGCAAGGGCTTTTAGAGGATGTGCTGAGCAGGTACTGGAGATGGGTGTTGGGGTTGGGTAAGGAAACCCCGGGATATATAGTCAGGGAAGAAATGAAAGTAGATAAGGTGAGGGTGGAGTACTACAGAGAGATTGAGGCAGGAAAAGGTCGTTAAAGGCAGCGAGAAAGGGAGGCACACTACAGAAGGGTGGGGTATTCCACTGATGTGAAGGGGATAAAGGAAAGCAGGTACAATCCAAAAAAGTAATGAAATTATAGTAGAAGGGCTACCAAAGTACCTGATCACAGAGGGGAAGAGGTTGGTAGCCAGGTTTAGGCACAGAATAGTAAGTTATTTTGTGATATGGTTCGAGGTTATAATAATATAATAATAAATAATAAACAAATGTTATGTGTTGTCCTAAAAAGTAACTTATTGTAATAAAGTTTTATAGCTGTTTAGAATGGTTTATACAGTGAATAAAGAATAAACAACACGTTGAAACAATTATTTAATATAAAAGAACAAAAGTATTTATAAACATTAAACCCTTCGTTTATCATGTAAACACCGATTTCATTTGATTTTTAAGGTAAAAATAAACTGTTTTTAGGTACAGAAGCAAATATTCCTTTCAAATAACCATTAATTAATCCTTGAAAAAGATCGATGACAGCTGGTTGAAGAATAGATGAAAATTCTCTCCAATTTTCATTGATTAATTTGTTTGTAGCGTCTCCTAATCTTTGATCTCCATTAAATAAATTATCAAAATGAAACTGAAGTTGCCCAACAGTAGCATTAAATTTTGATTTATCAATGTTGAAGTGATCGCCGTCATCTTTTTGAATAGTTTTTAAAGCGGCTTCATAAAACATGTCGATTTTAGAGACGTTTGCTTTAGCTTCACCGTTTCCAGTAATCGGTAACCCCATCAATTTCATTTTCATTTCGTACGTTAAATCGGCCAAAATTCCACTTTCATCGTACAAATGCAAACTAAATATACCTTTTTCAAGATCAAAACTAAAATAAAACGATCGTTACAAAAAAAAATTATGCTTCAAAACTCTTTTACTCGACATCTTGGATTTTAACAACTTCAAAAAAATTGTAAGCGGTAATTTTTGAAAATTTTATACTTAAATCTTCACCCATGTTAATTTCAATTAACGGAATTTTAAGTGGATCCACGCTTGGTATTTTATAATTTTGATCGCCCTTTCTCAAAGATGAAATTGCATTTTGGCCACTTTGAATCATACATGATTTTAGATTTGGGTCCGATAAACTACATGGTTTAATGTACGATGCTAAAATACTCCAAAATTATGAGATGAAAAATGGTTAGAAATGAAAACTTACGTAAATTTAATCCGCAACATGTTAAAATCGTTATAAATAAACAGAAAATAAATTTTATGTCCACCTTAGGTAACATTTTTACGAGATTTAATCAAAACATTTGATTTTTAACACTATTTATAGGTCTCATTGATACTTTGAAGAAATAATTGAGTAATTTATGAATCAATAATAATCATTAATTGTTGGCAATTAAATATAATTAGAATAATAGATATTGATTTGGTGTAAAGTCAATTTGAAATCTACTTAAATAATAAATCACATTATTTAATTTAGTGTTGTCTCGATCGTTTTATTATTATTTTTTTTATCAGAATATCTCGGAGAAAAAGTAAACGGAAAATAACAACATTAAATACAAAATGTGGGAAAGAACACAATCATTTCTTATGCAAGAAGAAATGCAGAGGATGCAGAATATATGTCGATATACAACAACAACACCCACGACATACTAGAAGAAATACTCACAGTCAACAGCATCCCACATCATCACGTTACTTCATCCCAAACACGTCGTATGCTCAAGCCACGCTTAATAACTCGCCTGTCCAAAACTCAAGCAACGATAATACTCAAATACATAACCCATCCTCCTTAGAAACTCCTCTAATAGTATCATCTATTATGAATTTTCTTAAAACAATCATCACTCCTCTCCTGAATCAAATCAAACATTACTTCCTAAATGACTTACTTCCAGCTTTACTCAATGCCTCCTAAAACCTACTAAGAACTAGCACATATCAACATCCTAAATTATTATAATTTAGGTCTACTTATAACATTTATGGTTGCTAATAAAGTCGATATTACTTGTATAACGGAAATACATCTTGCAACTGGAGAAGACTTCGGAATTATAGGTTATAAATGCTATAGATTGGATAGACACTCTCGAACAGCAGCAGGAAGAGTAGCAATCTTAGTCAAGAGAGGAATAGCACATCATCAGAAACTAACAATATGGAAACTGTTGCCATAAACATGCACTTAGATGCCAATAGAAAAATTGCAATTATCTGCGGTTACTGCCAACCTAACGTAAACCTCACAGAAAATGACGTTAGAAACTTATTTGACAATGATGACGCAAAATGCTGATCGGTGACTTAAACAGTAAAAATAAATTCTGGGGCTGCAGAGCAGATAATCTAAATGGCATCTACCTCAACGAACTACTAAGCTCATACTGGCTCATACCAACTTGCCGTGCATGCTTCAACCGATTTTACATACTATCCCTATAGAAGAGATCATCAATCAGTTATCTTAAATCTAGTTATAACAAAAAACGTAAATTTTTCAATTCATCAAACAGTAGTAAATGAAATGTACTCCGACCACCTACCGATCCTAATTTCACTTAACAACACCTAACAAAAAGTTGTTGCAAGTCCAAAACTACCTAGACTTATCAATAAATTTATCTCATGGAAAAGTTTCAAAAACATTATGAACAACATAAATCTAGAACCACCACAACTAACGATCGAAAGTATAGACACCACTATCAGAATGCTAACGCAAAATATATCAAAAGTAGTACATACATCTACGTGAAGTAACTCGCTGGTTAATAACAAGAGGATATTCTATAAATTTCCAAGGCATATCATGGGATATCATGGATATCATTTAATCATGAGATCAAAGAAAAGAGAGATATTAGAAGACAATGACAACGAACTTGCCAATCCCTACTGAAACAAAATCTGAATCATATTATTCATGCTATTCATAGGGAAATAGAAGAGAATCGTATACAAAAACCATCCATAGTTAACCTATCGAAGTTAACTATCAACCATCCAAGTTAACAAGTAAATGCGACTATTCGGGGTGTACGGTCCAGGTTTTAATTAAAGAAATAACTTTTTAAAAAGCTGATATTTGTTTGAGATTCCTAGTGGTTTCTATCCCAAATTCTCTTGTGATGTCATCAAAAAACCCCATATCTATAACGATGCAGACAAGAAGTATCTACGACCGATACAAGTGAGCAACAAGTAAATGCGACTATTCGGGGTGTACGGTCCAGGTTTTAATTAAAGAAACAACTTTTTAAAAAGCTGATATTTGTTTGAGATTCCTAGTGGTTTCTATCCCAAATTCTCTTGTGGTGTCATCAAAAAACCGGTTTTTTGATGACATCACAAGAGTACATCCAAGTTAACGACACCTAGGTATGTGGAAAACCACAAGAAAGATTTTGAAAAAATACGAGGATATACCCCCATTACACACGGATGCAGGTATGGTGACGGATGATAAATGCAAAACTGAATTGTTTGCAGATTATTTAGAAAGAAATCTTATTCCAAACATCAACATTTTTCCGTCGTAGTACAGCATTTCAACGAAAATCATCTTCTGACACTTAGTTTATGCAAAAATCTTGTCACTGTCAAAGAAATACGAGGTATAATAAAAATGATACCAACCAAGAAAGCCTCCGGCCACGATCTAATACCAAATATTATTATTTGTAACAATATGAAATAAATAAATTTAAATTAAAAAATTCCCAAATTGAATGCCTTGACGAGCTGATCTACAGTTCTAAAACTCTACTCTACAAACTCCTTCAACCCTTTCCCCAAAATGCAGAAAATTAATGCATCTGGACCGCGTGCATTTTTCGCACTTTTTGGGATCCCAGCGACCAACACTCACCTTCTTCCCCTACACCTATCACTAAACCCACTTTTCCTCTTTTTTATAATTAACTTAATATCTTAATTATCCTCTCCCCTTTTTTTCGATTAAGCTCTACATTGAACTAAATCTTAATAAAGAATTTTAAATTCGAAAATATATTATATTAAAATAAAAGATAAAAAAAAAATTTCTTTTATATGCTAAATTAATAAAATTCGGCATATCGCATCGAATTTAACATAACAAACATTTTATCTTAATCAACTTTTGTTGTACATTGCTCAGAAAGACCATTTACCAATTACCTGCAACGGTTAACAAACTTCTTGCGATAACTTTGGTACTTTGAGGATTTTATCAAAAAACTAGACGGCGGAGGGGAGAAGCCAGAGAAAAGCGAGGGGATAAAAATGGTGTTCTGGAATGTAGCGGGGATTACGAATAAGGGAGGGCAGTTCTGGGAATATCTGAAGAGATTTGTATGGTGGAGACCTGGATTGATGAAGGAGGGTGGGCAAAGATTGAGGGAAAGTTGCCAGAAGGGTATAGATGGGATTGCGTGTTTGCAGAGAGGAGAAGTAAGAGAGGAAGAGCGTAGGGGGGTATTATAGCAGGAATAGCGAGAGGAATTACGGAGGAGGGTAAGACGGAGGGGAGATGGAGGCAGAAGAGAATGGTGAAAAGGCAGATCAGCTGGGGGAGAGAGACGGTGCAGATAGTTACTGTGTATAGCAAGTCAATGAAAGAGACGAGAAAGCAATGGGATGAGATGGCAGGGGATGGGACGGAGGGATATATAATAATGGGAGGGGATTTCAATACTAGAGTGGGCGAGGAGGGGGGAAGGGTGGAGATATGGGGAGAGGAGGGACGACGGCGGTCGAAGGATACTGTGCGGAATGGAGAAGGAACAGAAATGCTGAGATGGGTGGAGGAGAACGGATGGGAGATACTGAATGGGAATAAAGAGAAAGGAGCGGAAGGGGAGTATACTTACATCGGGGCGAGGGGGACATCTGTGATTGGTTATGTACTGGTGGATCAGGAAATATGGGAGAGGGTGGAAAGGTTTAAAGTGGGAGAAGCGATAGAGTCGGATCACCAACCGTTGGAGGTGGAGGTAAAGGGGGTGGACGGCAGAAGGCGGACGGAACTGGGGAGCAAGTTCATTAGGACAGACTGGTCGGAAGAAGGGGTAGCATTCTACAGGGGAAACCTCGACACTTGGCAACAGAGGATACAAGAAATCAATGGTTTGGAAGAACTTATCCAGGTAGTGCGGGAGGCAACACTGAAAAGGGAGTGTGTACGTAGGGGGGGTAGAGTAGGGAGGAACGACTGGTATGATGGCGAGTGCAAGAAGGCGAGAAGGAGGTTGAGGCAGTGGAGACGGGGGACGATAGGGGTGGATAGATATAGGGAGGCCAGGAGAGGGTACAGAGAGTTATGCAGTAGAAAGAAAATAGAACTGAGGGAGAAGGAGGCGGCAGAGATTAGAGGGATAACAAGGGAAGGGGACCTACTAGACTCGGCATACAAGGTATATACGAAGATACTGCTGGGAAGACTGGAGGAGTAGATGGAGTTGGGGGGAATTTTTCCAGATGGGCAGGCAGGCTTTCGGAAGGGAAGGGGAGCAATCGACAACGTGTACGTGTTGAAGCATCTGGCAGATACAGAGCTGGATAAGAAGGGAGGGAAATTGTACCCTGTTTATAGATTTGAAGGCGGCTTTTGATAAGGTGGATAGGGGAAAGTTGTGGGAGGAGGGGGATCACGGAACACCTAATTGCGAGAGTGAAGGAAATATACATGGAGACTATGCTAGGATAAAAGTGGGAGATAAGCTGAGCGACGTGTTCTGGACGACGAAGGGACTGAGGCAGGGATGTCCGCTGAGCCCAAGTCTGTTTGCACTGTATACGGTGGACCTGGAGGATAGATTAGGGAAGGGGCAAATGGGAGTGTTGGTGGTGAGAGGTAGAAAGGTGCACATGTTAGCATACGCGGATGACATCGTGGTCATGGCGAGAGAAGCGGCGGAGATAAAGGATATGATAAAGACATTGGAAAGATATTTTAGGGGGAAGGGGCTGGAAGTGAATGTGGGGAAGACAAGAATGATGAAGTTTTATAAGGATGAGAGAAAAAGAACAGAAAACTGGAGATGGGAGGGAAAAGAGATCGAGGAGGTTAGGGAGTATACTTACTTGGGGTATGTGTTTAGGGAGGACAACAGGGAGGAGTCGCATGTGATTGCTATGGCAAAAAAGGCGAATAAGGTGATGGGACAAGTATGGGGTTGGGGGAAGAGAGTCTCTGGAAGGAATGTGGCAGCGAGGAAGATTATGTTTGAAGGTCTGGTTAGCAGTGTGATGATGTATGGGGATGGAGAGAGCAGGCAATGCTGGAGGACGTGTAAGCTAGATATTGGAGATGGGTGCTTGGGGTGGCGAGAGAAACACCGGGGTATATAGTGAGGGAAGAGGTAAAGGTGGATAAGGTCAGAGTGGAGGCGGGCACGAGGGCAGTGAAATATGAAGAAAGGATAGAAGGGAGGCCAAACTGCGGGATCTTGGGGGAGTGTTGGAGGGAAATTAGAGAGAGAAATATCAGATATGGGAACGGAGATAGAGACAACTATTATAGACGAGCGGGTTACTCGGTAACTGTGATAAATAGTAGACGAAGGGTGGGGAGGGAGATGTGGAGGGAGTTGAGAGATAGGGACCGAGATGTGCAGAGACAGGAAAGAAGGACACAAATAAAAGAGGGAAGGTATAACGAAAGGTACAGGGACATAATTACGGAGGGGCTGCCTAGATACTTGTTATTGGAAGGAGATGAGGAAGGGAAGAAGTTGGTGGCTAGGTTCCGTTGTGGAAACTAGGAGAGAGCTAACAGATACTGGATGGCCGATAAGGAGAGGTGGTGTAGGCTATGCAGTGAGGAATGGGAAACGTTGGAACATTATGTTGAATGGGTGCAGTGAGTTGAGGGAGGAGGAGTTGGACCGAGGGCAGATCTTAGGAGAGGGGAAACGATGGATGAGAATGATTGTGGGGGTGAGGAGATAAAGGGGTAGATGAGGGGATGATTGGGCCGAGGAGCCGAGGGTGTGGAAATGGAAGAAGAGGGTAGAGGGTGAAAATAATATATTAATAATGTAAAGAATTGTAGACAGATTATTGTATACAATAAACTCTTAATAAATATTTTTTCAAAAAATTCACTTGTGCAACTCTGCCAAAGAACATAATTTGGGTGCTCGAAACATTCATGTCAGACTAAAATGACAATTACCACAAGATATGCACATACTCGAATGATATAACATATTATTCAAGGAGCCACAATCTGCTAAATAATCATCAATTTTAATCTATTGTATTAACATAACTTGTAGAACATTTATATATTTATTATGTAGGTTTGGTTTAGCTAATAATAAAAAAAAATAGTATAATTTAGTATTTTAATCCAATTCATCTATTTCAACACTATCCAAGTTAATAACAACAGTATCTTCCGCAACATGACATTCTTCATTAACCTTTTTCCCTCCTTTATCAACATCTTCCATATCTTTTTTATTTTCATCACCTTTTTTATTAACAATTGGCACTAAATTAATGTTAGATTCTTTGTCATTAATTTCCTCCAAATTTTCGTCTTTATTTTTCTCATTTTTGTTCTCTATGATCTCATTTTCTGATCCCTTCTCAACATTAACATCTCCTTTTCCCAAATTTTCAACATCTCCATCTTTATTTTCTTTGTCTTCATTTTCGGAATCGATAACAACCACTTCTTCCTTTAAACTATCTTGAACGATAATTTCTTCAATATCAGAGTCATCCGCTTGAATAACTTTATTTTCTTTATTAACTTTAGTTTTTTGTTGGTTTTCTAATGCTAATTGAGATCTAATTGCTCTAGCTCGAGCTTGTAATTCCAATATTTCTAGCACACTCATTAATTTTTCTTTTTCATCCATTTTTTCAGTCTTAATTTTTCCTTTTTTATTATCAATTTTCTTATTACTTTTTTTACTACTTCCCGGTTCATTTAATTTCCCGTTACAATCAGAGTTGAAATCTTCGACATCCGAGATGTCATCCAGCGATATAATATCAATTTGTTCCTTTTCTTCTTCTGAATCGGAGGAGCTTTCATCAACGTTAACTCCATTTAAAATGTTTTTTAAACGTTTTTTTGAAATGCCAAGTAACTCTTCTAAAAGCATTGAATTTATTTCTTGAATGTCTAAGTTTTTCATGAAGTCGGGAGCGATTGCTTTGATCTTTTTCGGTTTTAACAATTTCAATACTTCCTTCATCAATTGTACTCTATTATCGGCGTAATAAAATAATTCTTGGTTACTTCCATCGTCTGAATCGCTTTCAGATTGTGATTTTTTCACCTTTATCTTCGATTTTATTTTAACAGACATTTAAATCAACATAACCTCAATTTAAAAATATTTATGAAGTTGACATACAGCTGTCAAAAGTTTTATTTTTTTATATTTTATTTATTATTTTATTTCGTTTAATAACATTTTTATTCGTTTATAAATTAATTAATCATTTTAACGATTTAAATGTAATTTAAGGTTTATTTAAAATTATTTCGACATTTTGAATCAATTTTTTATGTTGGTAGCAATGCCCGGCGCATCAAACTATAATTTCTCGTTTATCGTTATTTTTAAGTGAAAAAGCCGTTAAAATAAATATAAACCACCACTTAGTGCTTCCAAATAACCAATTTAATATAATTAAAGGTAAAAATTTTTAATTCTATTAAAAAGTAAATAATAAACTGACGATAACTTATTTGAGGTTAGGTTTTAGGTTGAAATGGATAGAAGTTTAGAGATAGGCAGGGGCCCCATCGTAATGATGGAACAGGCCGCCCAACAGATTGAAAAGTGCCTTATAAAGGATAATTCTGCCCCAACACTGCCTGAACAATTAAATATTCACCAACAAAGTGGAGCAACAGCCTCAGGATTTACCGATCATGATTATCCTGTTTTAAATTCAATCGATTTAACATCAGCAACTTTGACGCAAGTTAAAACATTATGTAAAGTTCCTTTACCAACAGAAATAATGGAAAATTTTGGTCGTATCCTTACATTTATTTTTATTTATTTATTGAATTAGTTTGAGAGCTGATCTTGGTGGGATAAATTGGTCATGTGCTCTTAATTTTGTGTGTGTTTATTGATAAGTTTTTACTGTATCATAATTTGCACTCTCCATATAAGTATGTCAGGGCTCCAGTGTGTAGTCCTGTAAGGGCTAGGTCATGCCAAAAATTAGGCTGAGCAGAAATGAATTAAACAATACTTTTTGGGTTGCTCGTGTAACTCAATCTCCAGTAATAATGGAAAAGTATGTGTGAAAAGAAAAACTACAAACAGTTTGTTAAGCAAACTAAAAAGAGTATGTACAAAATAGGGTGTCTAACTCAAACAATAGTTCTAAAGAATTATGGAAATTTGTTGCATTCTAATCAAGTTGTAAATGACATTTGTGGTTTCTTTGTGAATGAACCCAAACATATAGTTTAAAAAAGATTTGGCTCTGAGATTGGGAATCCCAACTTTTATCATTCTTCTTTTTTTGCCCAATTTCAGTGTCTGAGGTGCTACTTGCTATTGAGAGACTGAAAAATACTGGTAAATACTGACTCAACTTTTTATTTTATGCTCCTTGTACAAGAGTAGCTAGAATTAAATTTAAAAGATATATAGAACTACAAAATAAGTATTTATTACTACAGCAACAAGAACAACTAGTAAATCATTAAAATACAAAACAACTCATATTAATTATATCATTTTACACTTCACTTTTGTGCTAATGTCCGATTTTATTGTCAATATTGACAAATTGTTTAACCATTGTTATCATGTTTAACCTCATGTTCAATCTTAAATAATTTTTTATTCATCAAGGACAAGAAAAAGAGGGTTCAGCAAAACAATTTGTTACTGCAGTACTCTTAAATTTCCTTAAAGCAATGTAAACGTTTGGATATACGTCACTGTAGCAATTACTGCTAATCCATTGACCGAAATTGTTTACTAATAGATTTTTGCCCTTTAAATATTTTCTTAAATGTATGCATTCTTCAAGGAAATCTTCCTCCACGTCCTCACTTTGAAAATCACACATGATTTTATAATTACAGTAAACGGACTCATATGCTGAACATCGTTTTTCCAACTCACTGCATAATTACGAGGAAAAATTTTTGACATTTTTTAATACTAGCATTAATTCTCTGTAAGATTTTTTTCCAAAAAACTGCCATAATGGCTGTTTTGAAACGAAGTAGTGGATTCCTTAAACCCTTAACTTCATTTCTTGTCAAACTTTTCTCAGTAACGTCATTTTCTAAATTCTATTAACCCGTTAGTGCATGAAGTTATTCTTTTGATCAAAAACAACTTTATGTATTTTTCTTTAATTTTATTATCTATTATATCAAAACAGGAAAAAAAAAATTTATGCCTAAAATACACTTAATCATATTTGCGTTAATGAAACTTTATTTTAACAGAAATATGTATAACAATTTAAAAACGAAATTATTTACAAAAAAATGTTAAGGAATTATAAATATAACTTTTAGCATTTTTTTGGTATGATAACGTTCAAAACAGTATTCAGGATGTAGGCCAATATTACACTTTATACACAGGAAATTTGATTTTTTTTGTACAATGTTTACATCGTCCATTTGTCTTAGAGAAGCGAATCAAATGACCAATGTTATCATAACAGATTGCCAGCAATGCCTCAGATACAGAAGTTTTCCCTCTTGGCGCCCCAACGCTATATCATGTCAATAAGCTGAATACTTATGGCGGAAATACCAGTAATGAAGAACAGTTTATATTATTAGGTTTCAATTTCTTCATAAGGAGCTACCCATTAACAACTAAAGCATCTAACAGAAATGAAAAGATTGGCCAGTACCACTTTTGAAGCCTCATTCGCGTTCTATATACGTTCCATTCCTTTATTATAGCTTGTTACTATTTCGGGCTGCTCTATGGCTCTATAAGACCTACTTTCTTTGCATGTACTGCTGGATACAGATTTTTTTTGAAAGTTAGTAACCTCTGTTATCTTTCCATTGAAAAAGTAATACTTCATCACTTCAACCTGTTTCACATATTTTCTTCTCCTTCAGATAACAAAGTAAACCAACACTGGTAAAATAATTATCAAAATAGATCTTATACCTTTCATTTTCTCCAATTCCAGCTTTATTTATTAGATCTAAAACGACATTTCCTCCAAGTCCAAACTTATTCTCATTTCTTCTCTTCACTTCTCTTCACTTGTACACAGAGACCAATTTTTAGATCCAAATCTTACAGGTTTACCTTTCATGTATTGCTTCACGTAATTTTTGCCGCATTAAGGTATCATACTTTTATCTATGGATGTGTTTTCTTCCCGTCCACCATGTTTTTTAAAGTTTTCATAAAGGTTTTCAATCTTTTTAGTTTGTTCTTAAATGTTATACAATCTATCTACAAAATTATTATGAGTGTTATCGTTGAAGTGTATGTTTCGTAGAATTGTTTCAAATCTATTTAATCGCATACTATCTTATAAACTTTTTGGCACATCACCTTGGCTCTTCCACATAATTCATTTGTTCAGGTATTTGGCATATCCAGATAGTAACATACCGCCAAACACTACAAACAATTCATCAATGGTTACATGCACTTTATTGTTTTCTTGTTGGGCGTATATGTTTGTATATACAGCATCATCAAAAAATAATTTATAATAACCATTGGATTATCTTCTGCTTGGTCAGCTTCTTTGGAATGTTTCCTGGGGTCGCATGAGATGTTGCAAGAACACAATGAAGTAGTAACTTCACACAGCTTTTGATGATTTTGATGTTGAAGAGGGAGCGTTCTTCTCAAATGTGCAAGTGGTGGAAGATCTTCCTGATCAAAATCGTCATCAGATCCATGAAACTCAACATAACATTCTTGTTTTACGATACCTTTCGATAAATGGGTTGCATCACCTACATGTTCATCATGAGATTTATCACTATCCTCTTCCGTTTCGGCTCCCTGGTCATCAGGTAGCGTAATGTATATGTTTACATGATCATTATCCTTGTCGATGTAGTCTAAGAGCTCATAATTGTTAACATATCTTGCGCTCGAGTTCACATCTTGAGCGGGAAGCGACAAAAGTCGTTTTGAACTTTTGAGTAACAAATGCGGCGCGCAAGTACAATGCAGCAAATGCATAAGAGGTGGCGCCAATTAGCAATGAATTAAATTATAAAATATAATTTTGACGTCCCTTTTAAGGGACACTATGCGCTACTGGGTTAATGTAATAATAATTTCTTACCACGACTTAATTAAACTCAAGCAGGCATCAGCTCTGGATGACCATCTCGTAACGGATAAGCTCTTTAAAGTTAAATTTCTACCAATTTTAACGTACAACCGTTGCTATCAGCGAGTTGAGAGTGCAAAAAAATTGTGTAGATTTTGTAGTAAATTGAAAAAGTATACAGCCTCGCTGTAACTATAGACGCTGCACAATTGCCAACTAAATTTAATGAATGAGCGCACATGGTATAAATTCAGCTCGTGGATTAATTTCTTTTATTCGAGCTTGGACACCTGTACAAATTCCCGATATATTGCATTATCATAATATATGACTGGCCACGAATTGGATATAAGTATATCTAATTCTGAAAGTGTGTATACTTCTGCTTTGTGACCTGTATTTGGTAGGAAGAATAAAAATCTTTCCACAGGATTGCCACTCTCTTGCACGTACCTTATTACGAAGAATAATTGATCCACATGCGCCAAATTTGGTGAAGAATCAACAATAAAATTATTGAAAAATATTTGGATGCTTTAACTTCATCGACTATAATTCTTCTAGTTTCTTTAGCGAGTAATGCCACAAATTCCTCATAAATTGTTGAGCTCATGTAGTTTGTTCGACCAGGGCCAGAATTATTATATTTTCGAATATGCTCCGCCAAGAATGGATGAAACTCTGCTACCAATTGCCATTAAAAAATTTCCATTACTAGGAAGAGGAGGACCACGACTACTTTTTTACAACTGAAATTAGTCTTCGTAATATTTTCCTCCAGTAGTTAATTTACTCATAGAAAATAACATTTTATTCATATTTCCAGTCTGACTTGTGCGAATGAGATGATTCGTACTGCTCAACGCAAATATTTTTGCAATCGTCAAACCCAGTAGTTGCAAATCTACAAGCGCCGCAAAACACTCAACCAGTACTTTCTAAGTATATCAGCCAAGTTCTTTGCGTTTGTTCACCGTTTACTAATTTTCTAGTAAATATTCTAGGGTTTAAATATTTTGCCTGATCAGGAAATACGTTTCGATTTAGAAAAATGTATCTCTTTGTTTGGTTCAAAGGCATTACTTGCAAAAGAATTGATGATGAAAGAATCATTTATATCCCATTTAACAGGATCTCTGCCCGGTTTTATAATATCCACAGTAGTAACAAGATTTGAGGAAGCGTTATTTTCAATAGCATTGCTAGTCATTGCGGTTGATACTGATTCGTTGCTTTCACCTTCTTCAACGTTTAAAGAAACAGCTTGCTCTTGCTCGTCAAAAAGATTCATTTCTATTCAATTCGTTTTCTCTTTAGTTACTACCACCTCACATAACCGGAAGTAGTACTTTACCTGACCCTATACTTATTTGTTTCATATAAACTGGTACTTAGAATAATTTATTGTGGTATAGATAAAAAATTTCATTCAAATCGTGAATCTAGAAGTATTATTTTACTTAACAAATCACCGCCACTTGTGATTTTGCATATGGAAATTAAAATAGAGAAAATTCAACAATTATTTCGAATTTAGTGCAATGATAATTTTAAAAGTATTTTTCAAAAATTTATTTTTCAGTGGTATAAAAGTATTAGAAAATCGAATATAGATCACTCTAGCTTTGTTATTATTATGCAATTAAAAAAAAAATGCAAAAACTGCATTATTAGTTGATAGAATGTGTCTTTTTATGTTTTTCATTTAATGCTACCTCTTAAAAACAGGATAAAAATATGTTAAACAATTATAAATTATAATCATAAGGTATATAATAATTTTATAGTAGTATACAGAATTATATGTACATTTTATTGATTTTTTATGAATATTACCGATATTATAGAGTAATACTATTTTTGGAAAAACCCTAACAGATTATAATCTCTAACTATCTGAGCTATAAATATTATAATACAATGAACTTCAAAATCTACATTTTTAATTAATTAATATACATATAATAATGTTTAACTCGTCCACTATTCCATCATTGCCTGACAAAGTTCAACTTGTTCAATTTAATTTTCAGAAATCCTGTGATGCTGTGTTAAAAGAATTAGCAAAGAGCAAAATGGTTGGGGCTTTATAATTAAATAAAAAAGTACTAAAGAATATAACTTTTGTGTACATATATTTTTGAGCATTGCTAACTGCATCGAACAATCCGACGTTTATTATTAAAATGCAACCATGAAATTACGTATTGATACTTAAGTTTTTGGCCTTTTTGGGAAGATATGATGTTATATAGGTTTTAGACTAAAATTTTGTGGTAACACTCTTTAAAAATCACGACAAAGTTAACCGAAATACGTGAAATCAGAGACATATAAACAATGATATATTTTTTTAACTTAATTAGATCACTTAAAAATAAAACTTAAGTTAATTATTAAAATTTAACATTTCTACTATAAGATTCAATTGAAAAATCAGCAAACGGCTCAAATATTCCAAAGCTTTTGATTTAAAATTAGAGAATAGTAAATTGAAATTTTTAAGCCTTTAGCGACCATATTGACTACGTTTCGAAAAAATTCAATTCTGCATATTTTATACTTCTAAAGTTAAAAGGCTCTTTGGTTGTTAGTGGTGTCTTGAGTGCATATTATGCCCTTGCGCACTCAGTTTTGGCATATAATATTCTCATTTGGGGCAGAGCTGCTAGGTGAATAAGGGTGTTTGTTGTCCAGAAAAGAACCATTTGGGCCATATACGGTCTTCAATTAATGGAGTCTTGTCGACCCTATTTTTGTTCAAGGAACATTTTGACTTTTTCTAGCATTTTCATTTTTAAAGCCATATGTTTTGTTGTAGTCACCTACACCGCTTTCAGCTTCCTGGCCATGAGTATGAAACAAGAAATAATAAATTATTTGTTTTGAAGCATTGTTCGAAAAGTCGCCATTCTATTGTTTTCTAAAATTTTATAATAAACTTCCATTAAAGCAGCAACTAAATATGTAGGATTTATAAAGGTTTTTTTAATAAATAACGCGTATTATTCGCTACAGGAATACATGGAGGCATGTTTGTAATATTTATACTTGATTTTTTGTTGTTTGTTAAGATGATGACCAATGCTATGGACTGCTAATTGTTATAAAATGTGTTTTTCTTAACGTATTTAGATATGCAATGTCATTGCATGATGGGGTTATTTCCCGAAGTTGATAGAGCTTGGTTAACAATAGACAGTGATATTTATCTTTGGATGTACGAAAAAGGAAATGATGTTGCTTATTACGACGGTTTAAACGATACCATAATAAGCGTAGGATTGGCAACACCGAAAGCAGGCGTTTTTCAGTCTTTTATAAAATACTTATTAGTTCTTACAACAGCATCGGATATAATTGTGTTGGGAGTTACTTTTACGGGAACCGAAGAAAACCCAACTGCCGAAATACAACTTGTACCTGATCCTGTATTTTCTGTACCCACGGAAGGTGCCGTTATTACAACCATCGCCGGAACAAGCCACGGGAGATTATTTTTAGGCGGCAAAGACGGCAGTTTATTTGAAATTTCTTATCAAGCAGAAACCAGTTGGTTCGGAAAACGTTTTAAAAAAATCAACCATTCGCAGTCGAACTTTTCGTTTTTGATGCCGTCATTTATTAATGCCGCTTTAAGTGATGTTAATGGCATTGTTCAAATTGCAATTGATAATTCGCGTAATATTTTGTATACTTTAACTGAAAAGGGAACAATCGAAGTTTATGATCTTGGTGCTAACCGAAATTCTTTTAGTCGTGTTGCTAGACTGAATCAATCCCAACTTGTCCAAATGGCTGTAAATACAGTAAAGTAATTAAACATAAAATTAAAGGGTTACTATTTTTTAATTAAATAACTTTTTTTTTGTTACAGAACATTGGATAGTCAAAATTTTCGTCCAATAATAAGTATTTCACCAGTGGAGCTTTCCGAATCATCTCAAATAAATCTAGTGGCGATTTCACAAAGTGGAACTCGCTTTTATTTAACAACAACTGGGAAAGCTCAACAACCATCGATAAGACCTTATTGTTTAACGCTTTCTCACGTTCGTTTGCCCCCGGGATTTTCCGCGAATATGACAACACGCCCGAGAAACGTTCATATGGGTCATTATAAATCCCGAAATTTAATTTTGTTATCGAGCGTTACGGAAAACGACACTCTTTGGTGTATAAGTTCGGATTTGTTTCCGTTCAGCCCGTCTTTAATGGAAGTTCACACTACAGTTTCATTAGATGGACCAGCTTTAGCCGTTGCGGAAGTGCCGTACGAAAAATATCCTCAACGACAATTACCGGATCCCCCATCGATTGTTTCCCAACACATTGAACCACCAAAAAAATACGTTGTGTTAACCTCGCAGGGGGCTCATGTATTTTTAAAACTACGTCCAGTGGATTTATTGAGGCAAATTTTACTTGAAAGTCGCGGTTTGGATACGGATGTGATTAAAAATTTTTTTACGGTTTTGTTAGCCGATCAGGCGTGTGCCACAAGTTTGATTTTAGCGTGTTTGGAGGACCCCCAAAATTCCGATGTTGCTGAGTACGCTACGAGAGCTTTCTTTTTATTTGGTGGCGAACCTAGGTTGGCTCCTTTAACAGGTCATCAGCAAAATATTCGTAAGTTTTTAAAAACCGCCCTACTAGCAAAATGCTTTAAAATTTTTCTATTTTATTGTTAATTTATTATTGCATTTGAAAAGCTAATTTGCTTTATTAAAGATGTACTGATGATATTATTATATTATTCAGGGTGGTCCATTTAACGTGAGACAAGCGATTATCTCGAAAACGGTTTATTTTACATAAAAATGAACCAAATGAAAATTATTGTTCTTTTCTTCTCTTTCCATTGTTGAAAATTAAAATAAAAAATTGGTTTTCGCACTTTAACAATGGATATTTATTTAACTGATCAGCTTTAACCGGTTTCGCCTAATTTATATCGGCATCTTCAGAAAGCTTTCTAAATTATACAAAATAAAATTAGTTACAAAAAATCTTAATCTAGTCGAAGGTAGTTAAAAAACAATTAAAAACTTACGTCTGGAACGAACACTTAAGACAAATTTTGATAAGTTATGTGGATAAAACGGATAAACTTGGGAGTCAAGTTCTCCTCCAGGCAGATCTTTAGAAAAAGGATATGTTGTAGTTCTTGTTGTAGTTTTAATTGTTGTCTTTTGTATTCGAAAAAGGTAGAGGTCGTACTAACCCTTGAAATATTGTTAAATAAATATAATATAATATAAATTTTTTGTAACTAATTTTGTTTTGTATTTTGTATAATTTAGAAAGCTTTCTGAAGATGCCGATATAAATTAGGCGAAACCGGTTAAAGCTGATCAATTAAATAAATATCCATTGTTAAAGTGCGAAAAGCAATTTTTTATTTCAAATGAAAATTGTTCTGTGCGAAAGGGGAAACCATATGACGATAACATTTTTTGACCTTGACCTTATTTTCAAGGTTATATGAAGGTCACGACCAATTTTTTAAATAGCACCTTATATATTTTATTGTAAAATCTGAATCTGTGGATAAAAGTAAAGTAATTAAAAGAAAAATAAAAAAATTACAAGTACAACAGCAAAACATCTTTTGAAAAACATTGAAACTTCTTCAGAAACAATTAACTAACGTTTATAATCTAGCAAGAACGAATCAGATTTATAAATTTTTAAACATTTACCTACCCGCTTCAATACATTTTTACTGCTTAATTCTTAAAATACTATTTAAGAATGCTCAACAAAAAAAAAATCAAGAAGAGGTACATCGGGTGTCCTGGCTCGTCGGAAATACCTTTGGAAAGAGGTCTAAAAGGTTCCGACATTTCTCCGCCTTTGTCAATTTGATAACAGAATAACGCATAAAAAACAGTTCGTGGAACTGCTTATGTCGGCATTTTCAGAATAACGCTTTCAGAGATTTAATTGGTTGAATTGTTTTAAAATGTAACAGGTAAAACTAAATTTGCATAAAAACTGCTTGGCAACAAATTCGGAATTCATTCCATCGTTTTACATTAAGGCAAAGTGTTTAAACTAAGTCATTAAATCATGGATACTCTAAGTGTGGCAGAAAAAGTCGCAATGATTTTTATTTCTGGAGAAAGTGGCAGAAAAGTTGCTGATAGTATAACTTTGTATCGAGAACGGTTTCCTGGTCGAAATACGCCTTTGAGAAGTACCAAGGGATTTTTTCGATATATTGATTTTCGGCCAAATGGCGCACTTCTAAAGTGGAAAGTGAAAAGTTTGCCTAAAAAATCATCAGATAATTGTTAATAACAAATGAATACCTTCAATATAAAAAAAAATCTTACGTGCTTCCATAGACAATGTATTTTTCAGTATATATTCAATGTTTCAAATGAATCGGTTGAAAATTGTCTGGATTATGTTTCCGGCCAACTTAAAAAATGCAGTTTCAGATAAACGCGTTTGAAGTTTTGAGTAGTAGAAAATTATAAATAATTTTGCAATACCTTTTAGTCGCCTGCACCATACAATTGGCCTTCCAGATTATCTTCCTGCTCTTGCTTTTCTTTTCTGCTTGATCTTGAAGCAATCCTTGCCTCTTTTGCCTGTTTAGACAGCGATCTTTCTGCAAGCTTTATGCGCTGTTTATGTGCAAAATTGAAGAAAACCCGTCATTGTACAGACACACCACAATATTCGTAGCTACATCCAAGATTGTTTTAAAATGTTTGAAAGATTGTTTCGAAATGGATTTCGGGGCCAACGCCCACACAGTCGAGTTGAAGCTTTCGTTACTGTTTTGTGTGTAACCGCCTATGCATCGAGTTAGAAGATTTTCACTGGTCAGCTCTTCATAGACTGGTTTGATAGCTTTATAGACTTCAATTGGGAGGGCTGGCTTATGTTTGTACTCAGCCAAAGTATTTGTTGCTTTAGCCCGTTGCCATGAGCACCATGTATCCTCTCCAATAAGACATTTATCGTGCTGTGCTTTGGCATCAGTAGATAATTTATGATCCAGTGTAGCCCATATGCTACTTCTCATGTTCTCAACTGAATCACTGTTCCGACGAATCGCTAATCCATAATAAATAGATAGCTCGTCTATAAGTTTCCCAGTCAATTTGTGTCTTCCACTGAGACCTTTTGTCTTCTTTTTCAAATTACGTAGTCTGGTACCCATTCTCTTTTGCACGTGATCTATACACTCTCGCTTGACTACTGTTAAATCTTCATACGGCTTAGCATCTGTAATGCCTTTAAAAGTCTTAGAATCACCGTCACCAATATAGTGAGTGTATTTGACCCGGTGCAAAGTTTCAGAACGCCGAAACATCTCAACAACGGCATCGACTTCCATTTTTCCTGCCGATCCATCGTGATTCACAGCACATTCTTCAGCATGATTTTCTGCCCACTCCGCATATTCTTCAGTATCTTTTTTTGAGCCCAATACTCACACGTCTTACAGTGTTTTGATTTTACTGCACAATCAACGATTTTTCCACAGATACTGCCAATAAGAGACACTAACCCATACAAAGCTGTAAAACCCTGATACTACAATTCCGTTTTCTCCATTTTCAATAGAAATGGTTTTCTCATCTTCCGCAGTTCTTATCATACTGTTCTTGCAAACTAGATTGGTTGCAGTGGACATTTTTTTGACAATCTTATCGTAGAATGAGTGAAAGGTAGACCGAGGTAATTCCATGAATGCACAGAATTTTCTTAATCCGTGCCAACCAACTCCAAGCAATCGCATGGCAACTATGATTCTATGGTTGATTGCATAGCCTTTGTCAACAAATGGACAACTCGGTATCTTAGTCTTTCCACACTTCTCACAGGACACTACTAGTTTGAATCCCAAACCGCCACTTTCAGTAAACTTCACTTCCGATGGGCATACCTTACAAACGACAACGTTCGAAATAGCCGAAAATACTGCAATAAAGTTTATGATACGATAACCAAACGCTTGATTCACTTCGATATCATACAGATCTTTCGATTGCTTCATTTTTTTTGTCGATGTACTTGCATTAAAGTCATCTGGTGCTTCTAACACATGGCGAATCAATGGTCTTCTTCGAGATGCTTTTGGTGTCTTGCTGTTGCCGGATGCCGTTTTTCCTCCTTTCTTCCCACTGTACACCACTTTGTCAAAACAAATCAATAATTACACAGGGAAAAATAAATCGAGAAAAACGTGCAAATGCTTGACTGTGCCTTACTGACTGATTGTATTCAAAAGACATGAATGTGGACGGTGTAAATGACTGTTTTTGTTCCTTAGCGACTTTCTTCCTACCTACTGAAGTTATAAATCTGAGTCTGAATAATGAATACCTTAAAATTTTGGGCAAGCATTAGATATAATGGAATAGTACTGATCTGGAATAAAGATGAAGTCATGTTTTTTTATTTTCCTTTTAGTGACACCAAAGTCCTGGTCGTTTAGTAAAAAAGAGTGGCCCCGAAATGGAAAGTAATGCTTAATTTTACGAAAACGTTGGTTGTCTGTTAAAATCTTATGACAGTATGGTTTTTGTTCTATGCAGGGCAATTATCGGGGAACAAAAATAATTCCTGTATATTTCCTTCCAAAAATTGTCGATGTAGTGCAGCAACATTGAACATATTTCATTACTTCCCTTGTTTGTCTTATTCATTTTCAAGTTTTTTACACCGAAACAGTTGACCCAAAGCTGTCGCAAGTTTTGCATAAAGTCAAAAGTAATTTTCGTATTTCTGATATCTTGTTGTGGAACTTCTTGGCTCTCCTTTTGTGTACAGTTAACTCGGCGTCAGCGGTCCTTTTAGCGTAATCGCCTAACCGTGGACTTTTTATTTTGACAGTTGTAATACAAGTATCAACTTGAGGTTTACCAAACCGTAGCGAAAAATTGTCCTTGAAATATTCAGCATAACATTGATATTTCACGTTTAGAAATATTTGGACTTAAATAGCAAAAACATTGTTTTTATATCTAATTTTGCATCAAGATAATTACATATTTCGCCCAGAATAATGCGTTTGCTTTCTTGGAAAAGACAAAATGTGGTCGCGGATTTTTTTAAGTACTTTGGAAGGCATCGTATTTGTTTTTGGATGCTTACCACGCATATCACGTGGTGTAAGAGTCTGTGATTGTAAGATTGTAGAATGTGTTATATATAATTTATCACAGAAACGTTTTTACAGCTTTAATAAAATAAGAAATTGCTAGTTGGGCGGAACCCCCGTTTAAAATTTAACTTTTATGTTTTAGATTCAACGGTATTTATGCCAAATATTATGTCAACTCCTGCTCCATACTCCAACATTCAAAATATGCAAAATCAAAATTTGTCTTATTCTTCATACAACCCCCAATTTCAAAATGTTGGGATCTCCCCAAATACAAGTCAATTTGAGCCGTTTCAATACTCGTCGAAACACAACGGTTTATATTTTTATTTAGAAAGGATTTTAAGGCCCATTTGGAACATGTTGTGTGTTGAGAAAAACGTCGCACAAAATATTAAAAAAGTTTATGTGAGATTTACACATTAATTGTTAGTTAAAAATTATTTTTTTTTTATTTTTATAGCTTTCTAGTACAATAACATCAACTGACTGTATATTAACGTTGAGCCATTTAAATTCTTTAAGAAATTTCGTTATGAAGAACACTCAATTATCAACATATAACAATCAAAATAGCCGTAATAATAATCCGAATCAAACGGATCAAACGATAAATCCAGCTAATGTTACGCAAAACTATACTTTATACGATGCGCAAATGGACGAAAAACATTCTTTGGATGCTTTTAAAACTTTTATAAATCACGCTTGTCAAGTTGTTGGGTTGTGGAAAATTTTATGCGAACATCAATTTCACATCTTAGCGGAATCCCTTCCGGAACAGCACAAACAAATGCTTCAAAACGCCGTTTTTAAAGATTTAATTTTATTTGGTAAAGATTTATGTTCTATGTTTATTACGATTTTGGTTAATAGCTATCTTGGTGATAACGCTTCCGTTGATTCAATTAGTATAAAATTAAGAGATATTTGCCCGGATTTGTATAAAATGGAGGATGCGACAATATCAAAAGTAAAATTATTAATTTTATAGATTTTATCTAATCAATTTTCTTTTTAGGCTAATGAAATATTAAAAAGTGCAAGAAATTTACAAAACATTGATGAAAAAGAAGATTTAATAGTTTCAGCTTTAGATTTGTGTAAATCAGTTGTTCCAGATATAAATTTAAGCGATATTTGCCATCAATTCATCGGGTTAAAGGCTTACAACGCAGTTATTGAGCTCTGCGTTTTATGCGCAAATAAAATAGATCAAAAAAACATCGCGGGACATTTTTATAAAAATAGCGAACAAGGCGATCAAGAAGGATATCGTTTTTACACCAAGCGAATGGAAATTTATCAATACGTTATAAATATGTTAAATTCGATTTTCGTACCGCAAGATTCCATTAATCAAACGTTGGCTAATACGAGTGGAATTCAAAATGTTAGTGGGGTTCAAGAGGAAACTCACGTGTTATTACACAAAATAATCGATGAAATTCTTCAATATTCAGACGAATTACTTCATGTTGCTATTTACGAGTGGATGATCAGTAAAAATATGACCGATGATATTATCAACGTTAAAAACACCTCTTTGGAAACTTATTTGCAAAAAGTTGCGCAAGAAAGTCCAAACAATATTAATGTTTATGATTTACTTTGGAAATACTATGAAAATAATAATAATCATACTTCAGCGGCAAAAATTTTAAATTCTTTAGCATCAAAACCAGGGTAAGCGAAACGAAATTAATCTTATTAACGATTTATAACCTATTTTATGCTTTAAGGAATTTATTGTCATTACAAGACCGAATGAGTTATTTAGCTCGTGCTGTAATGTGTATGCGTAGCGATAAAGTCGGTTATGTTCCATATTTGGGGGTATTTTTGCGTGAATTAGAGGATAAAATAGATATAGCAAAAGTACAAGAACAAATATTGGACGCAATGACGAATTTGAAAAATTCCATTCCGAATGCTGAAGATGCAATTATTGCTTTAAATTCAGGTTTATATGAAATTACTCAGGTAAGGTTATTTATTACACCCAAAAAGTTAAAATGCTTAGACATTTGCAATTCCCCATAAGTGTTAAAGCTTCTTTTGCACGTTACTGTTGATGCTAGCCCACTATGCAGTGGGTGAGATCTCCAATGAAGTTTTTCACAAAAACTGCGTAGCAAACAACCCGTCCTTTGCCTGAAAATTTGTAAGATCAGTTAACACCAGTTTTTTATCCACATCAGCTGTTGCTGTAGTTTATTTTGTCGTGCGTTTTAGTTCTAAATTCCGTGGAGTTTGTATGCTACTACACTTTGTCCTACATTTTATTTTTTTGTGATCAAACTAACAATTTTAGGAGAAAATGTCAAGGGACAAAAAGTTGCGTATTTCAATTAAGTTTTTAAATAGAAAAATGTAGACGCATTAAAAAGTTCTGATGCAAAATATTATAAGGGTTGATTTTTACCCTGGTAATCGTGAAAAAGTGTCATTTTATTAGCAACACTTATCTGTCAAATTTTATTCTTCTAAATTCCTCCGTAATGGATTTATTAAATAAAAACAATTTTTTCCCTAACTTTAAAGTGCTGTAACTCGGTGAGGAAGGGTTTTTGAACAAAAAGTTATATGAAAGACCCCCCTTAATTTTTGTTGAAAAATCACTCCTTGAAATTGTTCGGATCAATTTAGAAACACCTGTATATTTTTAGTCCTAATTCTATACACAATACAAACAATAACAATATTAATTTTGAGGTAAGCATTTCTCCTAATATAATTTTGTTGTAAGCGATGTTTTTTTTTGAATAACGTAAAATGAAATTTGGACTTGTACAATTTCACAATAGTTCGTTTTTTTTCTATAATATTTGTCAATGTAAATTTTTTAGGGTTTCTGTTGGTATTATCTAGGACCCTTATAAAATTTATGTTGTTTTTCTGATTTTTAGTAACATTATCGGTAACTAAATAGTTGAGGTTAAAATACTAATAAATTTTTAGATAAATACGATTTTAACGAAGTACATATTTATTGTAAAAACGTGCTACAAAGTAATTAAATAGAACACAACATTTTTTGTCCACGACTACCTTATAATATATACCTTATGAATGAGTTTTCTAAAACAAAATGGTAGTCATTTTTCACGGAGTGAATAATAGCGGTGAATAATAATCATTATTCACGGGTAGCCATCTTGACCAGACTAATAATAATGATTTGAAACGTTAAAAGTTCAAAAAACGTCAATTTAATTCAATTTTTTAGGAGTTTCTAAATGTTTGACATTAAAAAAACCTAAACAAATTCGTTTTTTCGTATGATTTAACCATAAATTAATTAATTTTTGTAAAGAAAACGACGTTTTATAAAACTGACACTTAATTTTGACAAATTGTTGTGAAGTTGGTTACAGTTAGTAACATTGAATTTGTGTCACATTGACGTTTAACCTTTATTCAAAAATTTATTTAAAAAATAAATTTATGGAATCAATTTCAATAGTCGTGGACAAAGTATAGTATTCTACTCGCATATAATGAGCTATTATTCACTCAGGTTAATAGGGCCGTTAACGTCAATCGATTAGAAAGAACGTCTTTAAAAAAATCGATAATGTAAATTAAATTAGACGGATTAGTAACGTTTTCACGTTCGAAAATTGTTTAATTTTTGCAATAATTAATGTAAAAGTTTAAAATTCCCCACCCCTGATTCATTGTGACGTTTTAAGTAAGAAGAAAGAAATCACAGACGTGATTTCTCTCCCGTTTTCTTCTGTTTTCTTCTAGCGCATAAGATTCGTAGCATTGTCTCTCTCTAGGAATTTTATTGATTTTTATACGCTCCAATCATACGCTCAAATCTGAGTGACGCGCTACTGAATTCGCGGCCTGTAATTTCTAGCTTTATTATTTTTTTTTGGAAAAACTAAGCCTCAGAATCAAAAATTAAAAAATATGGGGTCAATCAATTTTAAAAAACTTTCGAATGAGCCAATAAAAAAAAAATAGTTAACGGCCCTATTATGCCACTCGCTACGCTCGTGACATAAACTTAACCTTCGCGAATAATAGCCCTCATTATATGCTCATATAATAATATACTATTATCTACGACTGCTTGGATAAGTCATCATTACGCACTCATTTGAGGTGAATTGAGTTACGTAATGACAGTACTCGTGTGATTACACGACTCGGTCTACGACCTCGTCGTGCAATTCTCCACACTCGTACAGTAATTATGTTTCTAGCCCACTTGTAATATAAATAAACTATTATGCACCTTTTTTTTTTTTGAATAACGAAAGCTCAAACGTCAGTGTTACATATCTATTTCAAAACATGATAAAACAAAACTCCCTGTTAATTTTGCCAACTTTACAATAATTTGACAGGTATTATAGAAAAAAAAAGAACTATAGGTGGCTTCTCCCAGCTGTCACCACAAAATCGGTCTTTTTTCGACGTTTTCCATCACATTTGCGAGTGTTTCGTGCATTATTTTGGCGAATTCCTGGCGTATGTTAGCCTTAAGTTGCTCGAGAGTGTCTGACTTGTTGACATAAACCTTGCTCTTAAGGTATCGCGACAGGAAAAAGTCAGGAGGCGTTCAATCAGGCGAATGCGCCGGTCAGTCGTTTTTGCTGGAACCAGCGTCCTCCATGTTATTTGCTTCAAGTCGCGTAACATGGCCTGATATCGCTCGCCATTGACTGTCACCGTCGCGCCGTTGTCACGCTCTTGAATATCGGTACTTACAGCAGCTATAGCGTCATCATTGCGACGTGTAGGGATCTTACTTTTGGGCTTCGATGTAGCCAAAGAATCACTGGAATTGAATTTCACTACTAAACTTCGAATTGTCTAACATAGGACCTTTTTTGGAAATAAAATTTCACCATTTCTGCACGTTCCTTAGGTATATAGCGAATCATGGTTAAAATTGTACTACAAGGATGTTTGCAATGCGCCATCAAACTTGGCGATTTGACTGACAACTAGATGTCAAGTTATTCAAAAGAAACATTGGTTACAACAAAATGGTACACCTGTATCAGTGACTTTTATGTTGCTGCATCTCGTTCATCAATTATTATCTATGCTAGGTTCAATCGACTGATTTAATGCTATTCTGATTGTGGCATCAAAGCTTTCAAGACGGTTTCTGTACTTATTCTTAATAGCAGCAAGAGCTGAACAGCCACTTTCTCCTAAATATGTTGTTGCGAATGGTAGTTAACATTCCATGGCCTTTTCAAATAATATTGGGTATTCGTTTCGTATTTGATTCCAAAATTTTACTACATTTTTTTGACTAATGAATTACGCGTGAAGTAATCTATAACACGACAGATCCATTAGTTTTCCTTGTCTGACGAACACAAAAAATTACCTTCGTCTTTTAAAAATGGTTTTGTATCCACACATTGCCTATGCGGATGTCGTTATCAGAAGGAAAATAACTAAGAAATCTTTCTTAGGCCCACTACTACCACTCATAGTTAAAGTCTCTGATAGCGTTATCTATCGGATAGCTTAAAAATTGGTTACTACCACTGTATTTATCTTATAGATACCGCTATCCAAGGGATAACTTTTAAAATATCTGTAACCCGTGGATTGGGTATCGGATAAGTTGCTATCTAAGGGATAAATGCGGATACCTAACCTCAAATAGGATTTATGCTGACGTACAAAATTCGAGCGTTTTACTATTTTAGTTTTTAGTTTTTCACTAAAAATAAATAGTAGTAATAATGTAAATAAATTTTTATTTTCTTAAATTACTTTTTTTTACAAGGGAATTGGAAATGGAAAAAATACAAGGGAATTGATAGCTGAACGTTGTGTATTTTTTTATAAAGTTTAGTTATCAATTCTCTTGTATTTTTTTCATCGCAAGCCGGGTTAATTAGATAATCAGATTAATTCTAATTTTAAAGTAATGCTGCTTGCTATCTTTTTATTTTTATTTCTAATTGTAAGTCCAGCAATTCCATTTTCTTTTCATGCTCTTCTTTCGCTTGTTTAATAAGCAATTCAGTTAATTCCAGTCTCTTTTCATTCAAGTGGTTATATCCATCATGGATAGATTTGTTTGCGGTTTCTGTAAACAAGTATACATATGTATTAAAGTAATATTACATACAAGAATCTAACTTACTTGGCTTTGAACCCACATCCAACACACGACATTTCCTTTTCCTAAGGTTTTGTGGGTTCCATGTGGTCCAATTGTTGTTAACTTCTGTTGGTTTATGTAATTCAACTGATTAGGACCACCACCAGTTCTCATCGCGTTTTTTCGAATTTGAGCACATTTACTTCTCACTTGTTTCTTTAACATATCATACTTGGCTTTAACGCCTTTTGCATCCCGGCAAATCCTACTTACCGCCGTTAGTCCGCGGGCTATTTCTATCCAGATCTTTCAAAAGAATTGACATAAATATATTGTTTACCATCACATTTTAACATAAAATAATCGTATGTTAAAAGTGATACAATACTGCATCACTTTTTTTGTTTTCTATTACGTTTTTATGTTTGCTAACAAATTCAACAAGATGTTCGCATTCTTAGAGACCCTGTTATCTACGAGATAAATTGTATCTTATAGATAGCTTAACTAATAGATAGCATTGGTTTGGTAGTAACGGGCCTAAGGCTCCTTTACTACCATCTTCTGGTTAAGCTATCTAAGGGATTATTACCACGGTTACGGCTATTTTATTTGTTCTGATTGGCTAGTAGATGGGTTTATCTATAAGATAAATTTAACTAAAAGATGGTAGTAATGGACCTTAGCCAATGAGAGCGCTTAAAACCGCTGTAACCATGGTAATTATCTATCGGTTAAATTTATCAAGAGGTGGTAAAAGTGGGCCTTAATCTCCTTATCTTCAATTATTTGAAGATAAAATGGGAACATAATATCAAATTCTCCCTTCGACCTCTCCAAATATCAATTTGTTTGTAAAAGCTTCAACTTTGTTATTGTACGTGAATAGAGGTTAGTCATGCCCCCGTGCATTAATAATGTTAATTCGTTAACTAACGAAAAAATATCAGCTAGGTAAGCAACCTTTGCAAGCCATACGTTGTTTTTGAAGTGTTCTGTTGGTGGTCAATTTTGGTCATTTAAGAGTATTTCCATTTCGGTTCTTAAGTCAAAAATCTTTTCAGTACCTTCCCTCTCGGAAGCCAGCGTATATATGTGAATGTAGTAATAAAACTCTGTGGTCTGTCCTATCTCTTCACAGAACAAAGCGAAAACTCGAGTCCGAACTGCGCTATTACGAATATGATTTACAATTTTCACACAGGATACCAACCGTTCACGATGAAGAATGCAGTGAGTTTTTGTTATATTTTTATGCGATAATTGCCCATTTTGCGTAACAACGCCTCTGTTGTTTCCTACCATCGCCGCTGCTCCATCCGTACATATACCTATACATTTATTCCAAGGTATGTGTTTAGACTCAAAGTATGAATTTATGGTAGCAAAAACTTCAAAAGATGTGTAAGATTATAGTAGTTCCTCCAACTCAAAATCAATATACCTTACGTATTCTATCAATATAGCATTACTTGAAACATCTGTGCATTCATCTAACTACAAGGCATAATATGGTGAATGTTCTAATTTTTCAATTAGTTGTAATTGCAGATCATTTGAAAAATTAAGTACTCGTCTGCTTATTGTTTCAGCAGACATTGGAATATTGTTAATTTGCACAGCATATTCTTCACCAAACACTATATACTTCTCCTATATTACACGCTTTTTTGGTCTTAGCAATATGCAATGCTACTAAATGAGAACATTTTAAATATTTCTGTCTGTTCCAAAATATTTAGTTAAACTTGAAGCCTTCAAGTCTTGCAGTTTTCTTTTAAAAAATTCTGATGGTTTATCCATGTATGCAACGTAATTAGTTTCTAAATGTCTTAAAAGTTTATTAAATTTTAAAGATGCGTTTGCTAATACAGTTCCACACACAACACATTGTGGTAAATCAATATTATCATGTTGTGTAGACCTAAAGCCGTAAATAATATGTTTTATCTTGGTATTTATAAAGAAATTTCTCCACTTTTCTCTTGTTTTTTTTTAATGGTTCAGTCGGTTCGATTGTGTCAGTGGGAGTTTTTGTCCCAGTGTGTTGAACATTCTTCGTTGGAATATAATCAAATAGTGTGCTTTGCTTACTCACTTTCAGATTATAGGCTGTTACCTTTTGAGAAAAACTCTAAAATTATTAGTATACATCTCTATTAATATCTGACGATCAATATCTAGGTTTTTTCATTATGTAACAAAACTAGAATTAAATATAAAGTTAACCTGATTTGAAGTTTCGAGTGTATTTTAAGGAGATTAACACAAGACAAGTCACTTTTTTGCTCTACAAGTCGCTGCAGTATTAAGTAGGTGCTACTCCACCTGATTTCTATGTCTTGCAGCAAACAATGAATCAGAAGTCCACGCTGACTTTGACAATCGGTCAATTTTCTGGATGTCTGCTCGCTTCGACGAAAATTGTTTACAATTTTTCTACAGTTATGTACTAAAATTTTGTTCCGCTCATTTTGAAACAAAACATCTTTTATGACTAATTGCAGAGTATGCTCCACACAACCTAGGGATTGATATTGCGTTCTCATAGCACATACTATATTGGCTGCATTATCACGTATAATTAGGAACAGCTTCTTGCTAATATTCCAGTCGTTCACCATTTCAGTTATTTTTTGTTCAATATATGCGTCGGTATGGGCCTCATCTAATACTGTTGCGCCTAATATCACTTTCAATCTCTGAGAACCTATAACAAAATGTCCTGTAAACCTTAATAAAAAGCAGGTTTTACTTGGATTTGACCATATATCTGTAGTGGCACTTATCCATGCACATTTATCAACCAACATTCATGACCTTGGTGTTTATAAGCAGCAATTTCTATCATTATAAACGATTGTTAATTCACGATCATAAACATTCATTTCAAATTGAAGATTCAGTAGTGTAAAAAAATTGGAAGACAAAATTTTTTAAGGTAATAATTTAGTTCTTGAATTTTCATTATTGATGTTGTAACAACTAACAAATGTAATTATAAATACGTATCATCATTAGATTAAACAAAACTTATTATGAAATAATTGTTGAAAATCAAATACGCCATTTTATACGTTTGGTTCGCTCTTAACAAAAGTAACAAAAAATGAGATATTCGATCCAGCCAAATTGTTGTTAAAAATAAAAACAATTGTCACAGGAAGCGATTTAGTTATATCACCTAAGAAGAAAACTAATATTTTATATATATGTATCACCTAATTTAGATAAACAAGACGAAAGCCTCCGAAGATGGCGTAGATCGCCGAAACGCATCAGGCGTATTTATTATCAGTTTAATAATAAATACCAATAAAGCAAAAATATCTGTTATTAATTATTTCATGTGTATATTGGTAACAAGGATCCACACCATGTAAAACTTATTATATTTTCAATAATCAATGCCGTGACAGTCTACACTGTATCAAATTAATAAACTAAATTATTTTAAATAATAAACGTACCTGCTATTCTCTTCTGTTCTGCTCACGTTATAGTGTCAGATTATTCAGGGGGACTCGGCACGTATTCTCATGAAACACGTGTGTCGAGGAAAGTCGACGCCGTCGACAGTTTATTCGTAAAATCACGAATAAACCAAGGGCGGTAGTTCTAGTTTTAATTGTTATTAAATGTTAGATTGTTGTCGAAGGCGCGTTCGCGACGTCAGCGCTGAATAACAATTAAAACTAGAACTAACACTAGACCTAGAACAAGAAACATTTAGGTTTAGCCGTCTTAAGAGACGTTCGGCTAAACCCGAACGTTTCTAGTTGTAACTCTAGTGTTAGTTCTAATGCTAGTGTTAATTCTAGTTTTAATTGTTATTCAGCGTTAGACATAGAACTAGAATCATTCGGGTTGAGAGATACGTCTTTTAAGACTGCTAAACCCGAATGTTTCTAGGTCTAGTATTAGTTCTAGTTTGAATTGTATCGAGTTTTTACTGTAATTGCTTTTTTATTCCCTTAGTTGTATGAAAATTTCGCCGAACCTTTTCATTTATGGGAATCGAAATTGGCGATTATCGACTGCGCTGGTTATTCTGATCCAAAATTTGTGGAAGAAATTTGGAATCATATAATTGAAGATGAGGTACAAAAGTATTCGGGTTCAGGAAATGATCGTATGATTCAGATTTTATCAAAAATTAAAATATTGGCCAGACAATACAAATTATCGAGTAATTGTTTTCCTCTTCGTAAGTTTCTGTTGTTAACTAATTTCTTTAAGTAATTTTTTAATCATTTTAGAACATATAATTTTAAATTTAGAAATGATTAGTGCGCAATTAAAAACTGATTCGGCTCTAGTGGCAAATTTATTTCTTTCAATCGAAATTCCAATTGAAATGCTAATCAACATATACAATCGGTAAAAAAAATTTATAGTATAAATTAAAAAAAATCTATTATTTTTTTCTTTTTTAGATTAATAACAACAACAGTAACCGAACGGTTTTGGACTTCAGAAGAAAATGAGTTCCATTTTTATTATGTTATAGCAGTTTTAATGAATGCTTTTCTAAGAACGCATCAATCTTATAATAGTGTGGATAAGTAAGTTATTTTTAAGACCAAAAACGATTGTATTAATTTCCTTTTTTTAGGAGAAAGCTTATTGCGTTATGTCAAGACACCACCGCTACAATTTTGTCAAATTTATACAGCAAGCCAAACACTGAAAGATTAATCAATATTTTAAAAGGGATACAAGCCCAATTATCGCGTTTATGATCCCATTATTATTAATTTCTATTTGTTTACATAGGGCTTCTTATAGATAATAAAAATAACTTTTACAATATCAATAAATTTCATTACATTCAGTTCATTTCCCCATACTAATCCGTTATATCAAGGTTTTATTGTAATTACTAAAATATTGAAAAGCAAAGTTAAACGGAAATGTAATTTTTTGTCATACAGAAAAATATGTTTAACATATTTAAAAAACAATTTCGATTTAAAGTAAATAAAATCAAGCGGAAACCAAAAAAAAAAAAAGAAAAAGTCGGATATCAACATTTTAGATCATCATAACAACAATACTTAGCCCATGTTGATAAAAATGAAAATGCTTTCAAAGATGATAAACTTACTTATCATTTTTATTTTGGTTATTTCACCCAAAATTGATGGTAAAAGTGTAAGTTAAACATCAAAATCGTCCCAATTTCTCTTAATTATAACTTATTTTATTAGAAAATACAACTTTACATCAACGAAATCAAAACTTGCCCTGGTTTTAGTAAAGCTCCAATTCAACTGAAAAGTGTGAAAATAATTAACGACGCCCACAAAAATTTTTTGGTTAGTTATCGAGTCGATGTGACTAGAAACATCTCTGAAGATGCAAATTTAAGGGTGAGCTTAGAACGATGCGCCTCAAAAGAAGCCCCGGATACATGTACTAAATTTACAAGTTTGTACACGAAGAATGCTTGTAAACTTTGTAACGCAGCTAATACTTTTTTCGCCCCTTTTGTATCATGTTTAAAACCTCCATTAAATTGTCCAATTATTAAAGTAAGTTATTTCTTTAAATACAGGGTGTATTAAGTATGAGTAGAAAAAATTTGAAGGGTTAGGTCCCCTTTTTGCGAATAAAAAATTCTTATAACACAATGTTCCATTCTTAAGATATGATACGATAAAGTTAAGGGTTTGAAAGTTTAAGTACTGCTGTATAAAGAATGCCAAGCAGGCTCTCCTTATGTATATAGCTTTAATGTGAAAATTTACAAAAATTTAGGTTTTAATAAATAAACTTGCTTATTGTATTAAAAACAACAAAACTAGAAACAAATTACAAATTGCAAAGCAAAGCCTGCAGAATGGGACATTGTGTTATAAGAACTTTTTATTCAGAAAGAGGAGACTCCTCAATTTTTTTCTACTCATACTTGATACACCCTGTATAATGATTAGATAAGAATTGTTATAAAAATTACAGAGAACTTTCCGTGGAGAAAATTGTACTTTTAATATGGATTTGTTTCGAATGTTTCCTATAACGGGGTTTCATTGGAAATTCAAATTTGAATTATTTCACTCAATTACAAATGAATGCATATTTTGTTGTCAGGGGGAAGCTGGAATTTATAATTTATATATTAATTGAGTTGTAATAATAAATTTATTATAAAATATAACAAAATAAGTATTTATAAGCGCTATTTTTTACGTATACATTAATTTACGACGTGGGGAACACATACAAAGTGCAGCATGACATGGGGCGCACATACAGGTGTTTCATGAGGAGTGGTATATACTTTATAATAAAAATGGAAAAAGTAAAAACTTTTTGTGAGAAATAACAAAATACTTAATTTATTTCAATATACACTCAGTTCCAAAAAAAGTGACGCACTTGATTTTTGACCTAATTTTAATATCTTGTATTTTTTAAACCAGTGGGCCGATTTTTATTATTTTTTTATTTTTTGGTAGCCAATTCCTTTGTCTTAAAAAAAAATTAAAAAGGTGGAAATTTTTTCAATGACTCCTGGATGGTAGTGGAAAAACTGGAACCATGTTTTTTTCCTAATTGTTGACTCACCCTGTGTATTAATCAAATAATGGTATAAAAAGTGCTTACACCCTATATGAAAGACGTTTCTTTTATGAGCATTTTGTTTTTTTATTCATTAATTTATCTCTAAAATTGTCCGAATTGAAGCTTTTTTGTTGAAACCTTGCATATTGCCAACTTTCTGAATTTATGGAAAAACAGTTTTCTAGTGAAATAAAATGATACGAATTTAAAAAAAAGTTTTATTAAACACTAAATTATAAACTGGGATAACTGCTTAATACCGTGTATTGCCTCCCCTAGCAACTCTAAGAGTTTCTAATCTAAGCGGCATACTGGAAATTAGGTTTCTTATCGTTTCCATTGGTATACGATCCCATTCTTCCACTAACGCATCTGCTATTTCTGCGAGGCATTCCTAAGGCCTCTCGCGAGAACGTACCCTTCTCCCTAATTCATCCCACAAATGTTCAATATCGGGGCTTCTCGCAGGCCACTGTAATTTGGTGATACCCGTACCTTCTAAGAAGTTTCGCACTATTACTGCGGTGTGTGGTCATCAATATAAAATTATTGCCCACTAACTCTGCATGAGGTAAGATATAATGTTGTATAATGTCAATGTAAATTTGGGCCGTCATCGACCGCCTCACCGGAAAAACATGAAGGGGTGTCTTTCCATTCATTGACATCCCTCCCCACACCATAACCGACCCACCATTAAAACTTTCGCGTTCTGTTATTAAATTCTGATTAAACATTTCACCAGTCCTTCTCCACACTCTTTTTCTTCCATCCACCATGTTAAGGCAAAACCTTGACTCGTCCGTAAACAAGACATTCGACCATTCAGGAATATTCCATTCTCCATAATTTTGAACAAAATTTCTTCTAGCAGTACGATGTTCGGGCAATAATTTAGGACCTTTTGCAGGTTTCCTAGCTTTTAAATTAACTTCTTTTAGACGTCTACATACCGTCTGCTTACTTATTGCAACACCACGAATTTGGCGAAGATCTTGCTGAACATTTAACGCAGTGTTTGATCGATTCCGTAAAATCCGCAATCTCAAGAAACGATCATCTCTTGGAGACGTTTTTCTAGGGCGACCAGAACCCACCTTCCGAGCAGTGCTTCCTGTTTGTTCGTACTTGCGGATTGCTCTACAAGCAGTTGCTTCATGGACTCCCACTGCACGATCGTTTACTAAAGCAACTAATCTTGCTACTTGTTCTGGATTTATTTGAGGCATTTCATGTAATTTTAATCACTACAAAACTTTTTTGTAGTTAATTAATGACACAACGACAAATTAATTGCTATGGCAACGTCAATTGTTTGACAATGTGATCATACTTCTTAAATCTGTGGGATTTAAAAAAAAGGAAAAGGAAAAGAAACGTCTTTCATATAGGGTGTAAGCACTTTCTATACCATTACTTGATTAATACACAGGGTGAGTCAAAAATTAAGAAAAAAACATGGTTCTAGTTTTTCTACTACCATCCTAGAGTCATTGAAAAAATTTCCGCCTTTTTAATTTTTTTTTGAAAGACAAAGGAATTGGCTACCAAGAAATAAAAAAATAATAAAAATCGGCCCACTGGTTTAAAAAATATAAGTTATTAAAATTAGGTCAAAAATCAAGTGTGTCACTTTTTTTGGAACTGAGTGTAGTTATTTTTCTTAAAAAGTAAATACTTCTAAAAAATTTTTACTAAATTAAATTAAATCCTTAAATTTCTTGGAAATTAACTTATGGCAAGGGGTGTTCGCAAAAACATTATATATATTATATATAATATATATATTTGTCGTTCCGTTTAGACTTTCTTAATTTTATCCTTTTTCTCTTAAAACAGGTACTGAAGATGAAACATTTGTTTCGAAACATGTCTATTTATTGAAATAAATTAAGTATTTTGTTATTTCTCACAAAAAGTTTTTACTTTTTCCATTTTTATTATTTAATTCTTGAGAAATATGGAGAATTTCATCCCTTTGATATATACTTTAATATATTATAGATTTGTTCATTTTAAGCAGAAAAGTTCTTAATAAATATGTGCTCAATTCTCAAAGGTAACTGATATCCAGCCAGTTAATGCATAAATTGATATCACGCACGGCTATTGTGAAACAGTCATTTGTCAATGTTTAACATTTAACATTATCTGGTTGACGTGTCGATTAGCTTGTTGATAATGCCACACATATTGACTCATGCAAAATATGCAGATATGGTGTTTTGTTACGGTTTTTACAATGGAAATGCACGTGATACTCGTCGTGACTATAGGAGACGATTTCCTAACCGAGATACCAGATTCAAGAGCATTTACTCGCACATTCAACAGATTACATGAAACCGGTGCTGTTCCAAGTACAAGTATTAATTCTCACCGTGCAGGTGTGCAAACTCTGAATGAAGTTGAACAAATTCTTCAGCCGGTAGAACGCAGTCCATCTACTAGTACAAGAAGACTTTCTGCTCGTCTTGGTGTTCCTCATGTAAAAGTATGGAGAACATTGCGTACTCATGGCTTGTATACATTCCATGTTCAACCAGTACAACACCTTGAACCAACACACCAAAAGATGAAAAAATATTTTCTTGTACCTGCACCATGTCTGATTTGTCAACAGATCTCATTTTCAAGTATACAACTTGGATTTGAATTCTGTCTCCTGTACGATGGTCAATTTTTCCAGTATCCCACTTCTGCTCTAAAGCAACTTGTCAGCACGCGAACCTCACGTTTATTTATGACCTGTCCTGACTGTAGTTTTTGCGCAAGATTGGGTATATGTTTCCTGGACTCTCCCACAAGTATTTGTTTTGAAACCATGAAGATAAGAAAATAATGTTGGACTCGTATACCAGTGATTAAAAAATAGGGTATAACCTCTGTTCAAGTAGGAAGTCATTAGGGTCATGCCCAGATTTTCCAAGATATTCTACTCAAGTCGTTACCACATTTGTAGTTGCGCAACCGCAAAGCATGAAAAATTTTATTCCAAATCGATGTCGCTTCGATGGGATGTATTGTTTAAAGAAAACTCTGCCCTTGTACTATGAGGCTTTCATCAATACATAACTTTTAGAAAGGATAAAAACTATTTTTGAACGTTGTCAAGTGATCAATAACACTAGTTTACAAATTTTAATCAATTTTTTCCTCGAAGATTGCGATATTTTTTTAAACCGTAGAATGTTGTGCTGATTCTGAAACTGTTTTCAGTTTTTCTCCATCACGTCCAGTTTTCGAGATATACCAAAAAATGTGGAAAATCGTAAATTTAAAAAAATAACAACGGTTCATGTTCAGTATATTTTTTATTTTGCATAGTGTGTTTCTGTAGCTATATGGACATGAAAGTAGAGATCCTGACGAATATTATGAGGTATTGATGGCATAAATCGGAGTCTTCGTTTTTTTGCTACAGCCTAAAACAACTCAACAAAATCAAATTTTTTGGCATTTTTCCCATTTTTTTATCACTTAATCGCACCGTAACGAAAAAGAATTATACATGAACAAAAAAGTTAGCTATTCTATCCTGTAGAACATTTAATTCTCTAAATTTCGAAGCATTAGACACTATGGTCGAATAGATTTTACCGGAGATATCGTTAATTTACGACAATCGTACAAAATTTCATTTTTTGCCATTTTCACTGTATTATTGAAACATTATTACGAACAATTTTTTTAAATAAAGAGGTGTTTTGATTCTTCCAGGCACTAAGTATAAACATTAAATTCACTGAAATAAATATGATTATTTTTTAAATACAACAAACAAACTGTTAGACCTTTTTTGGCAAAAGAAATTCTGATTGTTAAAAAACAATCACTTTCTGTGAAAAAGTACTTTTAATAACTCCACTTCTTTATATATTAGAACCTTGTTCTGCTAAACAGTCTTTTTTTGAAATATTTTTTTATAAAAGGAGAATATATTGTCATAATATTTAGTTCTTCCTGAGACACCTCAGTGATCCTTCGTTTAAGAAAATAGCAAAGTGTTGTAAAAGTTTTGTGGATAATGGCTAGCAGCAGCAGAAGATTTGAATGCAAGAACAATCCTGATTTGTTCTTTTTTATTTGCGGACAATACATTATTGGGATGACTTTAGACAAACCCTGGATACCCAGCTTCGTATGTCCGAATTGCGGTATAACTTTGAATAGATGGATGGCAGGTGAATCTACATCTCATTTACAGTTTGGTATTCCAATGTTATGGTCACAAATATCAGATCATTCCCATTGCTATTTCTGTAACATAAACCTAGACGGCATAAACAAAAAACAAAGAAAAGTTTGGTTTATCCTAATGTAAGATCAGCCAAAAAGCCGATTCCGCACAGCGAAACTATACTAAGACCAAACCCTCCTGACCGATTAATGCAATCCAGTGAAAGATATCTCATCTAGCAGCGACTATGATGTCAAAATAAACCATAAACTGTCACAGAAAGAACTAAGTGACTTAGCTAGAAATCTGACGTTGTCGAAGATTGATATTATCCCGCTTACAGCAATGGAATTATTTACACCCTACAACCCGTGTAACTGTTTATCGAAACAGAGGCGAAGCATTTGTACAATTTTTTACGAAAGATCAAGGTATTTGTTATTGTAATAACGTGCAAAGATTGTTTGATGAATTGAAAATAGATCATAACCCAAGTGAATGGCGTCTTTTTATCGATAGCTCTAAAAACAGTCTTTAAGCAGCATTACTTCATAATGGAAACACACTACCAACTATTCCACTTGCTCATGCCGTCAATGTTAAAGAAATATATGTGCGCATATCCGAGGTTTCGACTCTAATTCAGTATAACGCATTTGAATGGAAAGTTTGTGCAGATTTAAAGGTAATTGCCTCAGTAAAGAAATTTACTAACTTCTACTTTTTAAGTATTGACTTACATTTCTATGATTTTCAGGTAATTGCTGTGGTTACTGGCTTACAAGGCGGTTTTACAAAATATTGCTGTTTTCTTTGTTTGTGGGATAGCCGAGCGAGAGAGCATCATTATGTGCGCAAAGATTGGCCTTCTAAAGAACATTACGATACTGGTGCTTTCAATGTCTTAAATAAGCCTCTGGTGAGACCAGCATCTGTAATATTGCCTGCACTACACATCAATCTGGGTTTGATGAAAAACTTTGTGAAAACGTTGAATCCAGAAGGCCCAGCATTTAAATATCTCACCCAGCTCTTTCCACAACTATCGTACGCTAAACTAAAAGAAGGCATATTTTTTGGCCCCCAAATAAGAAAATTAATAAATGACAAAGAATTCATGTCAACATTAACAACAAAAGAAGCAACGGCGTGGATTAGCTTCAATCAAACCGTCCATGGATTTTTAGGAAACCATAAGGATGGGAATTATCGCGAAATAATTTCCAACTTATTGCACAATTACGATGCCATAAATGCAAATATGTCGCTCAAAATCCATTTTCTCCATTCGCACTTAGATTTTTTTCCAAGCAATCTTGGAGCGGAAAGTGACGAACAAGGCGAGCGGTTCCATCAAGACTTAATGACATTGGAAAGACGTTATGAAGGTTACTGGGATGCAGGGATGATGGGAGACTATCTCTCGAGTGTTATCAGAGAAATCGACCCAAAGACATACAAAAAATTGTCAAAAAATAATCATATCCCTCACTATACTAACAATAAGTAAAGTAGTATATATTAAACATAAAATTTAATTCCATAAAAGTTCTGTAATATAATTTGTAATATAAACCTAGACAATATAAATAAAAAGACAAAGAAAAGTTTGGTATCGTTTGTAAGATCAGCCAAAAACCCGAGTGTGCATAGTGAAACTCTGCCAAAACCAAATCCTCCTGACCAATTAATACAATCCAGTAAAAGAGTAAAAAGAAGTTATAACAGTAAAAGTGACAGTGGAGAAATGTCATCCAGCAACGAATGCCAATAAATTTTAATTACTTCATATGTTTAATGTTCAACATTTAGAACAGGTAAAATAATATTGATTTCATTGAATTTAATGTTTATACTTACTGCCTGGGATAGTTAAAATACCTCTTTATTAAAAAAAACTGTTCGTAATAATTTTTCAACAATACAGTGAAAATGGCAAAAAATGAAATTTTGCACGATCCTCGTAAATTAACAATATCTCCGGGAAAATACGTTCGACCATGGTGTCCAATGCTTCGATATTTAGAGAATTAACTGTTCTACAGGATAGAATAGCAAACTTTTTTGTACATATATAATTTTTTTTTGTTACGATGCGGTTGGTTAATTGACGAAAAATGGGAAAAATCCCAAAAAAATTGATTTTGTTGAGTTGTTTTAGGCTGTAGGAAAATAACGGAGTGTCCGATTTATGCCATCAATACCTCAAAATGTTCGTCCAGATCTCTACTTTCATGTCCATATAGCTACAGAATCACACTATGCAAAATAAAAAATATACTGAACATGATGTTTTTTAATTTACGATTTTCCACATTTTTGGGTATATCTCAAAAACTGGACGTGATGGAGAAAAACTGAAGACAGTTTCAGAATCAGCACAACATTCTACGTTATAAGAAAATATCCCAGTCTTCGAGATTTTTTTTGTAAACTAGTGTAATTACTCTGATTATGCGTAAAGTATCTCTTTTAGCTGGTTCGATATTATTATCTACGAAATACTACGAAAAATTTGCTGCCAAACAAAATTGTTTCGGGCAACTTTGGTAGGTGGTTCTGCCGGCACAACTTCATCAAAAATGTCTGCGCCGTCATTTTTTGACTGGGTGTCTTGAGCGTCGGTGTCAGTAGCACTAATATGCACTAATTGTCAGTAATACACGTATTACTTTTATAAAAATGAATCAAATTTTCTATTCCTACCTTCATTTGCTTTCTCGTCGGTATCGATTCATCCATCATCGCTCTGATCCTCTAAATGACCAATAAAGTTTTCTTGACTATCACTATTTTTCAATATTGCCAAAAGTTCCTTGCAAGTTAGTGGTTTAGATCGGCGATGGATTTTTACGCGTAAATATCAATAAATAACTCGAATGGTACTACGATACGTTCGCTTGCTGGCGAATATATTCGTCTTGAGCAGTTAAAACATGAGAAAATTCACTAACTCTGAGTGAGGGTAATGGACAGGCTTCGACTTGTCATAGACCGCAAGCGAGAATATCAGTTTCGAGCTGTGCACCATTAAAACAAGTTTGCGAGCGTAATCGTCTTGAGTAGCGTATCGTAATGCGAATATATGAAAGGATTAATACTACAGGCATTGCGTAGTTTTTCAAAGGAAAAGTTTTGCTTGGAAAAGGTGACGTCTTTATGATAACCCTGAATTTTCGGCTATCTTAACAGGTGCACGGCTAAACCCGAAAGTTTCTAGGTCTAGTATTAGTTCTACTTTTCGTTTAATAAAAATATACCACAATCTAATGCTAAATAAAAATTAAAACTAGAAATAACACTAGACCTAGTACTAGAAACATTCGGATCTGAAGATGCACGACTAAATCCTAACTAGAAAGTATCTAGTTCAAGGTCTAGTGTTAGTTCTAGTTTTAGTGCAATAAAAATATGCAACATAGTGAATACTTATGCTAACTAGCGCTACCTACCACTGTCATTAGAACTAACACAAGACCTAGAACTAGAAACATTCGGGTTTAGCCGTCTTAAGAGACGTGTGGCTAAACCCGAATAATTGTATTGGTCTCTGAATTGGTTTCTTCATTTGATAAGTTGTTTTTACTATACGGCTTCATTAAATTTGCTCTTAAGGGAAATGCATCGTCACCAATAATAACTGATTTGTCAGGGAAGCCTAACAACTTATTCTGAATGGCTATGTTTAAAGTTGAGTCTCGGAATATTGCACTATTGCTTGTACGTCCATTTCCTCCTATATCTATGTATCTGAAGCTGTAAGTTGCATCCACCACTCATCCACCATGGCGAATAAAATTATGCTGTATGTGCCCTTATAATTATAAAATGATGAACCGCTGTTTGGTGGGCATTTAATTTGAATGTGTTTACCATCAATTGCACCGCAACATCTAGGAAAATTCCAATATGCCATGAATTTTTTTTTCTATTTCTTTCCATTCATCACTTGCTGAGGGCACCTGAAAATATAATAAAAACGCTGATACTTGTTTCTTATTTCAAAGCATTATCTATTATTTTTAGGATATACAACCCACAGTGGACGAAAACAAAACGGATACAGAAGAAGGAGAATCAGATTTGAACACTGACAGGACAACATCGGGTGAACAATCCTATCCATCACAGAAAAGAGTTCTTCATGCACCGATCACGAAACCTCCTCCTGCCAAAAGAAGCCAAGCCAAAGAAAAACGATCATGCGTACAGGGTGCCCTTGAAGAATTTATGATATTGTTTCAAAAGTGAACAAACAGGATGCATTTGATGTTTTTGGACAGTATGTTGCCATAGAGCTTCGAGAATTACCTAGTAGGGAGGCAATAATACTACAACAACAAATATAGAATTTGATTACTAATACAAAACTTTCTAATCTGCTGTCTTCATCATGTATGCCATCATGTTCACCCTCTGCATATGCTCAATCTGTAGTTTGCTCCACTCCACAACCATCACCCGATCCTGATAGTGTTATTACTGAAAATTATACATCTACTACAAATACCAAGAAAAGTACTGACTACGCCAATGTCCTTCCAAATACTGTTTGGAACAAAAAGAGTTCTGATGTGTTAGAGGAAGCCATGCAGAATAGTTTCCTTGATAGTACAGACAATGCAATTTATATGTCATTGTAATTGTTTTAAAAAAGAAGAGAAAAATAAACTTATTTACTGTTCATGAGTAGTTTTATTTATCTCCTATTTCTTTAGGTAATAACTTTATTAGATTAACTAACCTTTAGGTAGGGTTTGAGAACATCTGATATTGCAGTTAGAACTTCCGGTAAAAATTTCGAAATTGTACATTCCGGGACTCGAAATAGATACTCCAAAGATTTAAAGCTGTCTCCAGTGGCTAAATAGCGTAGCGTTATTTCAAGTTTTACTCTTGTGGGAATAGCCAATCTCATTACCGTATTAGTTTTTTGGATTGAATCTTGTACCATTTGCAACAAATTATTAAAATTTGTAGTACTTATTCTTAGGCTATTTCTATAAGCTGTCGGATCTTCTTCAGCTAATTCTTTTAAAAGGGTACAAGAAGCACCTAATTTATCCCTGCGAGAAATCCATTCCCTCACCCATTTTCTTTTTCGTTTCTCGCAAATCGTGTTTTTTAATTCTTCTTGTAAAACGGCTCCAAGAACCAAGGCACATCCACGTAATACTTCTTTTGATATTTTAGGTGTCATTTTCACTATATATAACTGAACCAACCTTGAGATTACAACCGTCAGTATTATAAAATCTCTTCTACTCTGTACCTACTTTGCTCGCTGATATAATTACACGATACTTTTTTACTATCTAGATAGTAAAAAGGTGAGCTAGTAGCTAGTAAAGTTGACCGGTCTCCAACTTTACTCGCATACATATTTGCTAGCTAACTATCTGGATAGTTTACACGCCACCATAATTACACAGAACTACTTTACTAGCAGATAGTAAAAAAGTGCGCTAGTGGCGTGTAAATTATCTCCGTGTAATCGACCCTTAACATTAGATTTCCAACCAAGGTCGATAGAACATAAGGTATATTCCCTATGCCTCTGTAGTATCAATTATTACCCCGCAGATTGACGTCACTGGTTCGATACAGTCAGAGTAAAAGATAGCCTATACTGTGGTACAGTCTATATAAAATATTTAAACCTCGCATCGTGTTGTGTTGTTCATAGAACCAGCTACGTCACTGACCCACCTTGCCCCTCAGAGAAGGAAAATCGGCATTCGACACCTTATGTTCTATAGACCTTGACCTACAACCAGAAATATTCAGACATGTTGCATTTTATGTGGGACAAAGTAAGTAGGTACACCTGTAAGTAGGTATATTTCTGTATATTGTATTTTAAGTGAAATTCACTACAATATATAATTATTACAAACAAATTAAATTTTAATTTCATTGTAAGTATAATAAACAATAAATCTTGGAATAAATTCATCGCCGTAAAATTTAACATAAACCCTTCGATTTTCGGGAGTTACATCACCTCCATTGAGTGGTAATTCCGTGCAGTAACCTCCAACGTCAGCTTTTCCCACGAGAACATCAGCTATAATCATAGCACGATTTTTGCCAACATTCCAAGTGACGTTTTTATCCGCATACTCGGCATTCTCGGAAAAACTAACCCCCGTTTTCAACTTATAACAATGCATCCTCCTCCATTTCAAACTTGAACGCATAATCGCTTCAATATTTCTAACGTCAGTGACGTACATTAATCGTTTCTCGAAATTCTTGTAACCGCGTTTTTCGCGATTAGCCTTTTTCGATTTATAGCGTTCATAAAGCGATGGGCAATAAACTTTTTCGATTTTTTTTAAGCTCAATTTTTGAATTGAACTCAGGTAGTTAAGGCACACATGCTTGTACATAGGATCAGATTTTTTAATTTCAATTAAACGCGTTTTCATTAGTTTATCGGGGGTGGGAATGTAACAACGTAATATCTTTCCGCTTTTACGAGACCTTAAAAGAATAATACAAAATACTTGTAGGAATGAATTAACGATTTTTTTAAAATATTATTGTGGTGTGCTTACATTTTTGTTTATTGGAGCTTAAGGCACCTATTACAACTTGATTGTAACCGAATAAACTGAAATGAATTCCGCTAGGAAAGCAATAAAAGCAAAGTTTATCAACGTTTAGGTTTACGTTGCTTTGATAGGGAAGAGTGGGGAAGTCCCGAGGTTCGTATATATTACCAGGTTGTTTTGTCCTTTTCTTTCTTTAATATCGCGAATTACTTCGCACATATTGTGCTGCGAGGCGATATAAATGTTTGTATTTCTCATTGTGCGATAAGAGGCACATATTTCTTTATAGAATGGTATTTTTTGGATAGTAAAATAATTGCGATATTAGTTTACTAAATTACAGTACAATCTCGATATAACGAATTTCGTTAGAATGGACTTTGGATATAATTTTTCTTTAAACACACTTGGTCTTATTATTACTCATTCTACTGAATCTCTCTATGTAGTGATCATTTCTAGTGAACACTCTTGAGTTTTCCTGCTCAATTCCTTGTTCTCGTTCATTACCTATACATCATGGCGACGCTTTTTGTTATAGAAAAGCCCGGTTTCCTGAACTAAATGAGTACATTAACGAAATGGACTGAGAGTCAGAACTTGGTGGCTGTGATGGTATCAATGATGCGATTCAAATTTTTTATAACCATGTCAATACTGCTATATGTAAATTTGTCCCTTTAAAACTCAAAGCTACCTAATTCGAGAGAAAAGGAGGGCGCACTGTAAATGGAAACGTTTTGGCAACCGACTTGACTCCTCTCTTTTCCAATGTTTGGGAGTCGTGCAAAGTATCTAATCCATCTTAATTACATGGAGTGTGTTAGAAGAGCTGAAAGCAATATCAAATCTGACCCAAACGTGTTTTGGTCTTTTACTAAGTCCAAGAAGCGTGCGGATGTGATTCTTTCTACGATGTCAAGTAATGGTACTGTTGTCGGTGGCGGTGTTGGAGTATGCTCATTGTTAGCTGATTTCTTTTCTATGGTTTTTGTTGATCCTTCTCGAGCATAATGTGGATTATGTGAAAACGGATGCCCTTCCTTTGAATCAGCTGTAGTTTGAGAGGATTCAGGTTGAGGAGGTCCTGATGGGCGTCAGGGTTACTGTCAGTATTGGTACTGATGGTATGATGTTGAAAATATTAATGATTATTGTGTGAATTCTGTTGGTTATGCTGATGTGGATGATGATTTGCTCCCTTTTTATGGTACAAACATGCTGCACCCAACCTCCCATGAAAGATTTTCGTTTGGACTCAAAGAAACCCCTTCGATCACTAATGTTTTAAATAGCATTAAATCAACATCTTATGGTATAGACGAATTGAACATAATAATAATAATAATTTGGTTTTATTAATCAACAATAATTATACAAAAGCAATACGTAGGACGGAGTTAGGAATCAAGTTCCTCTCTACCACTTAACCCTACAAACAAAACAAAAAAAAAAATAAAATAGAAACATTAATAAAATAGAACAAAAGAAAAATTAAAATAAAAAAAGATGTTTACTAAATTAATAATATTAAACAAATCAAAATAAAAAAAACAAAGGAATATACAGGCTGTCCCGAATCTCAACGTCAGGCGGGCACCGGGTGAGAGGCCAACCCATACCTGTTCTGGTAAAAATAAGAAAAAAATTCTATGTCTCTTAGTTAAGTGGTATTAATAGACATATTTTTGAAAATGTTAAAAATCGTTCCCGTACATCATATCTTTACGTACTACGGTCAGAAATGTTCGCAATTGCCTTCCTAAATATTATAATCCGCTACCAGGCTGTTTGAAATCTCTAAATTTGAATGCGTTTAAGAAGAAATTGCGACAAATGTTAATGGATGAACAATCTGGCGTATAGTTGCTTAGTTTCGCATGCATATGTATGGCAATTAATATACAGAGTGTCCCGAAACTCAAAGTCAAGGGGGCACCGGGTGACCGGCCAACCCATACCTGTTCTGGTAAAAATGAGAAAAAAATTCCATGTCGCAATTTAATAGTGATATTTTTAATAATGTATTCCTTTTGAACCATGCTACTATAGCAGTCACAAATCGAACAACAAAAGTCGTTAGTTCTGCAAGAAAAGGTATTAGTTTGATTGAGTTAAGGTTGAAAGAATTTATGTCTATTAATAATAATAATAATAATAATAATAATAAACTTTATTGCCCAACAGCGCACCATATTAAGGACAAAATACAAAAAATATACAAATTATTACAAATTGTACATCAATATAATTACAAGTGAAATTAAAATGCATATAATACATACCTAAATAATAATACAATCAAATAAAAGAGGCAAGAAAAGAGACAGAAAATGCAATGTTTATTCTAGCTTACAACTATCGTTCATGTTCGTGATCATATGTGTTATCGGCGCCCTTTTTTTTGACATTTGTTCTGCATAAAGGTGGATAAAAATACAAATGGGACCGAGAATTTATGCGCGGCACCACTATATTCACTCGCGACAACAACCACGCACAGTCGATCTCACCACACATCAACTTTTGCAAGAACGAGGCACTTTGGACCATTCTTCTATCCTGCAGAGAAGAAAGCTTGTGGCGATGCAGTAGATCTAAGTAGTTCACTCCTTTAGGCGGATATTGACCATCCATACGATATGACAAAAATTTGAGAAATCGACGCTGGACTTTCTCAACCATTAGTTGTTGTGACGTATAAATAGGGTACCATATTACAGAGGCATACTGGAGGCGAGAGATCACCAGAGCCATAAATAGCGTTTTCAGGGTACCAAAATCAGCAAATCGACCCATGATCCTCAGTATGAAACCCAAAGTTCTCCAAGCCTGAGAGCACATCTCCTCGATATAGGGCAAGAAAGAAAGTTCTGAGTCAAACAGCACTCCCAGATCCTTCAACGTAGAGACCCTTGTTAGAGGTATGGAAGCCGCAATATAAACTGTGTCGATTTTATTTAACTTCTTTGTAAATGATATATAAGTACATTTAATGACACTTAAAGAAAGGGCATTGAAATTGCACCACTTCTGAATAATGTCCAGGTTGTTCTGCAGCATCCTAGAGTCATCCAATGATCTGACCTCCACAAAAATTTTCAAATCATCAGCATAAGCAAGCACTGGACAGGTAAGCGAGTCTAACAAATCGTTTATATATAGAACAAATAGCAGCGGTCCCAGATTGGATCCTTGAGGAACTCCAGATGTAGGCGAGTAGCCGTCGGAATAAAATCCATTGTAAAAACACGACATACTCTATCAGCAAGGTACGATTTCATCAAATTTAATGAATTAGAAGACATACATAGCTCAATTTCTGTAGCAACATACTGTGATCAATGCGATCAAAGGCCTTCTCAAAATCGGTATAAACTACGTCGACTTGTCTATTAAGTTTTACACACGATTTCTAGCTAGCCTGGTAGCGGATTATAATATTTAGGAAGGCAATAAGTGAAGGATCGTTAAAATAACGAGGTCTAGTGTCAAGGAGGTGTAATAATACCTCTATTTCTAATATTGATATTATGAACATCTGTCCTGAATGATATTTTGTTGTATAGATACGGGGGCTTCTTCAACATGAGAAGCTTATGGTAGAATGATAACAAATGCAACTTTCTTCTGTTGGACATATTTAACCAACCAGCATCTATCAATTTATGAGACACATGATCATACCGTTTTAAACCGTATACAAGCCTGAGGCAAGCATTCTATACCCGCTGTACACGACTTACTAAAGCGCTATCCAGACAGGTATCAAAAAGCTTATCACAAAAGGTGAAATGACTAAGTACAAGGGTATCGCACAGTTTTAACAGTGTAGTTTTTGATACTGTGTGCCTAATGCCATAAATTAATTTCAACGTTGCATATGATTTATTGGTTTTCTGTGTAATATGTATTTTAAATTTAATATCTGAATCCTGATACAATCCCAAATTACGAAAACAGCATCCTACATTAATTCGCAGACTATCAACTTCTATACTGAATTGAGGAGAATGTTCCTCCCGCAAACCCCGCCTACCAAGAAGCATAAATACCGACTTGGCACCATTATGTGCAGACGAAACTTCCACTAAGTTCCTAATTTCCCGCGTTAAAATAGTTTCAGCCAGAGACACATCACTGGGAACAAATCTCAGGTATAATTGAGTGTCATCTGCGTAAAAATGACAGCTACAGTGTTTCAAACTATTTGAAAAATTAGATGTATATAACGAAAACAAAAGTGGCCCCAATACAGAACATTGCGGCACACTCGCCGACACCTCCCGAGACTCAGATATAGAGTTGTTTATCTTAACTTTTTGGTATCTATTGCACAAAAAATTGGAAACCAATCATATAGCATTAGCGCTAAACCCAACAAAATTTAAGACAACTGGTTTTCAATAATCCAACAAAACTAACGCAGTCATATCGTTTTCATCAATCGCTCGGAGAATGTGGTCGGTAATATGCATTAACGCTGTTTCACAACCATAATGTTCACGAAATCCAGACTGATTTAGAGGTAGGATATTATAGCCGTCAATAAAAGTTCTAATCTGCCAGTCCATAACTTGCTCCACAACCTTTGCAAGAACCGGGAATGCTAATAGGTCGTAAATCCTTGTACTCTTGGGGATTAGAAATTTTTGGTAATGGAGTTACCAGAGCGGTCTTCCAACAGGAAGGGAAAACGCATTTCTCCAAACAGTAATTAACTGTGGAAGGGAAAATGCGTCAAATGTGGGAGTAGAAAAGGACAGCAGTACAAGAGCATTGACAACGAAATACCATCATCTCCGACAGCATTAGATTTCATTTTAAGTAAATAACTTGCAACTACGTTGTCATGTACAGTTTCGAAATCAAAATACTTCTGAAATTCACATTTTTTGTTACTGTTATAAAAGTGCATAACATCACTTGAAGGTGCTCCCAATGGAGAATCTGTCTGGAGAAAGTGGTTATTAATGTCGTTCGCATTTCTTAAATGCATGGGCAAAGTGTTTACTCTATCTCTGATTACTCCGAAATCATGAACAACATGCCACATCGCAGATGTCTCAGTTCGACTCGTTGCCCCCTCAAAGTACACCCTTTTTTCAGCTTTTATGGCATTTGTTACGTGTCTTCTCAACGTTTTATACTGCTCTAGGTCTAATACATTTTTTGTACGCTTATATTTAGGATTTCTAACCGAGATCATTTCCTCGATTTGGGGTGTAAGCCACGGAGCAGGTTTTTTGTAAATCTTTTTGTTTGTAGTGGCGCATATAAATCAAATAGATCTAGTAATAAAGAATTAAAATAATTCACTTTTTCATCAATGCCATTAATTTCAAAAATTAATTGTAAAGGTAACTATTCAAGATCTCTACTAAACAGATCGAGATTGAACCTCTTAAAGTCTCTATAGGTTCGAAATGTAGGAACAGCGTTTGTACTAGCAATTTTCAAGTGAGAGTGTACCAGTTCGTGATCTGAAAGGTCAGGTAGTGAATGTAAACCAACCAGGGTGATGTCTTCACATGAACATGCAGCAATATCTATTAAACTTTCGGAATTAAGTGTAATACGGGTTGGTTGATTAACAAGTTGAACCAGACCAAACGACTCCAGCAAATTAAGGAAAATGCGTGAATATGTACTTTCAGGGTGCAACAAATCAATATTTATATCACCGGCAATAAATAGTTCATTACATTGTGGTATAGCTAAACTTAAAGATTCCTCGAGAGACTTAAAGAATAATAGCAGACTTCCGGCGGGAGCCTGTACATTACACCAAAAATATATTTAACTTTGTTAATAGTTACAGTTATCCATAACTGTTCTAAATGATCATATGTTTTTATATTAACCTTGCTGGGTTTATAGAAGTTCCTAATATGAATATGATAAATGAAATAATAAATAAATGCCTACACCACCACCTCGCGTTATAGTTATATCAACATTCTTTTCTTCTGTCCGTCGACTTCTGCAAATAGAGTTCCATCACGGCTCCACACCCTTCCTTTACCATATTCTTCCTCCAGTTTTCTTAATTCGCAAATCACATTTATAAGAATGTGTCTCCCTGAAATATTGCCCTACATTGTACATATTATAAATACATGTCTTGAACAATCTAATTTCCTGGAAGCCTGGAAGATTACATTGGTAATGCCGTTGCCTAAAAAACCAAATCCAGCAGGTCTAGCGGACCTACGTCCAATTAGTATCCTACCAGTTATCTCAAAAGTCCTTGAAAGGTGCATGGAAGTTCCATTGCGTAAATGTATTAGTGAGCATACCATCTTGCCCACTTCTCAGTCTGGTTTTGGACCTAACCATAGCTATGCAACTGCTCTATTAAAGGTAACAGACGATATTATTAGAGCTCGTGATGGCGGTCTGTGTAGGATACTTGTACTTCTGGACTACAGTAAAGCCTTTGATAAGGTTAACCATTCAATGCTTTTAGCTCTTCTGCGCTATGTTGGTCTGTCCCACTCAGCGGTTTTACTTTTGGAAAGTTTCCTATCCAATCGTGCTCAAGTAGTAAAATTGAACAATGTATCTTCATCGTCACTGCCTGTGAGAGTGGGAGTGCCACAGATTATTCTGGCTCCTTTATTGTTTTCCTTGTATATATCCCAGTTGCCTAAGCGCATTCATTATTCGTCGATACACATGTACGCAGATGACATCCTAATTTACATAATCTTTCCAAAGGAACACCTCGCTTCTGCTTGCTCAAAAATAAATGCAGATCTGAACGCTATTTTAGATTGCTCGCACAAGATGGCACTATCTCTCAATGCCACTAAATGTAAGGTAGTAATCTTTGGTAATTTGGACTCTGATAGTGTCGGTATATTTTTGGGTGGAGAGAGGCTGGTTTAATTTTGGTTTATACGGCAATATTTTATTTTCTCGATAAATTCTTTGTAAATGGGATTTACTTATACCGACTTGAACTGCCCTTTTTCTTAACGACACCTTACCGTAATCCATTACGTTCGTTACTGCAACAATCGACCCCGCATCATTTTCATCTAAAAGCTTTCTTTCCTTCCTTTTATTTTCCACATTGCCCGTTTCCGAAAATTTTTTAACAACTGTCTTAATTGTTTTTTTATCTACTAAAAATCCAAATTTTTCCTCAAATTGCCTTAAAACTGCATTGTAACTAATGTTCCCCAATCCTTAGCACAGCACTATAAATATATTCTACACTCACTTAGAATCTTGTTTGAGAAATGCCCTAAGTATTTACATTCCCAACTTTAAAAAGATTGTAGACTTACAGCAGTGTCGAATAAGTAATAAGTACCAATGCACTTGGAAGCTCAATTTAATATCTGTATTAAAACTTAAAATATTAATAAATGAGTTAAATGAAATGATTTTTATAAGCAGGTAGGTAAATATGATAGGATGAGCCAATAGGTAAAAAAGCTAGGTGAGTTTTAAAATGCAAAAAAAAATTTTAAACCCTTCGCCCGATCTTGGTAAGATATTTATATAAAAAGTCGATCTTGGTCAAAAATTAGTGGACACCACTGATCTATAAGATGAAAGAACCCTTTTCTGTACCATCTTATGGCTTTCCTTGGCGATGAGTAGTATCCCATCATGTGGTCTGATCTGTCTATTCCGGACATGTAGTTACCGCAGGCGAGAACACACTCTGGTTTTATTACTTATTTTCGTATTATATAGTCACCAATTTCTTGTCCTTTCAGTGTGTAACCAACACTGGAAATTTTCTTTTCCATACAGCTTCTCCTTTTTAATTTTTTCTTGAAATAATTGTTTCGGATTTCCCTTTTTAAATTTTTTCAAAGTTCCTACAAATTTCATCTTCCTTTTGAACAAATATTTTGCTAGCCGGACACTAGTGTAATAATTACACAGGCCGACAAATTTTTAAACCGGAGACCAGACTATACCTTCCAAATAATTTTCGATACCCTGAATCCGAATCTGACGTCAGAATTGCTTCATCACCTAAGATTTTCAAGATATCTTACCTAAAATATGCAAAAAACACGATTTTTCAGCACATTCAAGGCTGAATTTACATCTAAAGATAATTTTTTTCCACAGAAGTCATTATGCCATTTAAAACTATTTCTCTGCCCCCTTAAAATCTTATGTTATTCATTTAAATATTTTTCTTGATCTCTGAGAAATTGTCTCCTAAAACTAAGAAATTGATCATATTTGAAATAACATCTTTTTATTTTCCAGTTTTATTTACAAGTTTTAAAATGTTTTATTAACACTTCAAAGCAATACAAAATATTAATAAATAACAAATAACAACAAACGTATGGTCTAAAACGAAATTAATGATAAAGAACCTGAAGTGGCCTGCCCTTACCCTATAAATGTCGTTTACAGAGATTGTTAAAAAAAGGTTTCTGCAATTAATGTAGTTGGAAAAACGCATTAAAACGCAATGAATTCATACATACAAAAAAGTACAAATGACTGATCGGATCATACGATTTTGTAACGAAGTTACATTATTTTTATTTTTTCAAAAACCGAATATTCCGAAAAATTACCGAAAATTAAATATATCCGAGTATACTTCCCACACTACCTCGATACGTTACAGTTTCCACCCGATTTGTAGAAATTCCGAAAAAGATATCTTATCTTCTTATCACCGCCCGTTTATGCAACCCAATTCACATTTTATTAATTTTGATAATTTTCTTAATTAGACTTTGATTTTCTCCGTTTTCCATTTCGAAACCGTTATCTTAAATTCCAACAACGTTCCCTGACCGAATCATCAATAAATGAAAATGATTAATAAAATTGCTGAATCACGAAAACATGTGCTTTCCGAAAAATTATTATCAAATAATTAAATAATGCCGAAACTAACAAATTTCCAAACAAGATACGACAAGCCACATGTTTCTATCAGTCCAGCCGACCGTCCCGAGGAAGTTTCAGCAGCCAGCGAGCTACCGTCGAGCTACCGTATAGCGACTATTTTTTTTTATGATGCGGAATTAGAAATCGTAGACCGATAAAACCGATTTCAAACATTTACAAATATCATGAAATAACCGTTGAACGATTCTAAAGATGATCCGCTTATTATTAATACAACAATTCACCGAAAATCATCCCGCATCGTAATTAATTAAATTACTCCATTCCTGATGGTCATCCGTTGAAAATATTGCCCATGTAGGATTGCCCCGAACATCACCCAACTGCTGGAATTGTTTTGTGTTAAGGTGCGCGTAAATTAATACCGATTAATTAGTGTTGACGTGAAACACGTGGTCGGGAAAACGTCTGTGAATATAAGTGCCGTAAACAGTGGCCGATTTTGTTAAAAATATTTTTGTGATTTTCTGTATAAGTAAGGGTATCTTTTGATTTGTATTATAAATTTTTCCGTTAATTATTGTTGATTAATTGTTAATTACTCCGCCGTTCTTTAACCGATTTTACCCGTTCAAAAACTGTAATTATGTAATTTTATGTCCCGCATCCGATAGCGCCGTCAGAATTTTGCTATTTTTGTTAATTAGCGCCGCGCATTGTAAATTAGTCGTTGATAACTTGTACTGATACGATCCCCCACGCGGAAAAATCCAGTTTTCGCCCCAAAATGGTATAAATAGCCGGCCAAAATTCTTTAAAATTCTTAAACAGTTCTTCATCAGTACTACGACCGTTTTCAACAAGTATTACAACAGTCTTCGTCAACAGTTAATTTCCGAAATATCCGTATTTCAGTTTACCGTAAGTCCAATTTATTTTGATAGACTTTGATTTTATTTTGCTGTTAATTTTCATTAATTGTTGTACATTTTGTCCCAACCTTAATACTCTTGGAAAGTTCTTCGAGTATTCCGTTCCTTTGCACCTTAGGAAGGTTTCCAGGTGTATCCCATACCTCCGCCTCATTTTTTTTTATTTGTTTAATTTAAATTCATTTATTATAAAGTCAAAGTCTTGTCAATTTATTCCCACCGTCCCCATTCTCCGACCGTGGTCACAAAGCCATAAACTGCCCTCCTATTTGTTTATTTTATTATTAATAAAGTTGATAGTTATTTGTTTTCCGAATTTCTCTTGTTTTCTTCTTTCCCATACCGAATCCCTGGATCTCCGACTGTAACCCCCAAAAGTTACCTGGAGGCGAAAGAGTACCATAACTCTCTAAACATAAGGTGGCGTCCGAGACCGTTAACATCCCGAACACATAACAGGGCACCAAGACCCCTTTTCCTAGGACCGAACCAGGATAGGTACGATAAAATTCCATATATGGTATTTTTTTCTCATTTTACAGACGTATACAAAAGTGTATGTGTTCAGGTAAAGTGTCACTTCCGGTCAAGCGATTTCGCTAAAATTCAATATATCGTAACTTTTTGTCATTTATTAGATGTATACGAAAGTAGTTAGGCTATACATATCAAAAATGTAAGTTTAGATGAAACGTTTGAAAATGTCTTCAGGTAAAGTGCCATTTCCGGTTGGTATATTTGGTCTAAAAGTTGTTTACGAGCTTTCGATTTTGGTTTAATAGCAATATACCAAATGTCATTACGGTAACTAATTGCGTTTTTAAGTTATCGTGTTTCCACACATACATACATACGTACATAAATACGAACAGACATTTTCTGGAAATTGTCAATATGGACACAGGGGACCGCAAAACGTTTTTCTCAATGTTTTTATATTGTGGATCCCGATGGTTGCCCAAGAAATTTTGTACAACTTCTTTATAACTTAACCAAGCATTTTTTTCGTCATCTTTCGTTAAGTTTCTTATATCAGGCCCCACGAAGATACCTTCCTTAACTTTAGCATGACTTAAATTTGGAAATGCAGACTTAAGATATTTAAAACAGTTTCCATCAGTATTTAAGGCTTTTACGAATTGTTTCATCAAGCCTAATTTGATATGGAGTGGAGGTAACAAAATACGCTTTGTGTCAACAAGACTCTTGTAAACAACATTGTTGGAACCAACTTTCCAATCAAATCTTTCAGGCCACTTTTTTTTAATCCAATGTTGTTCTCGGGCGCACTGTCCCAAATGCAGAGAAAGCAAGGATTTTTTGTATTTCCTGATTGTAAACCAACCAAAATATTGATCATTTTAAAGTCACCACATATATACCAGTTATGGATGTTGTAGTTGATTTTTTCGAGTACAAATTGAAGGTCTTCGTATGATTCTTTTCGCCTGGTGGAATGACCAATAGGGATTGCTGCGTATTTATTGCCGTTATGGAGCAACACTGCTTTAAGGCTTTCTTTAGAGGAATCTATAAAGAGCCGCCAGTCATCGGACTTATACACACCTACTTGATATGTATTGATAAGTCCTTCTATATCATTACAATAAACTAAGGAATTTTAACTAGAAAAATATTTCAGAAATTCCTCATCTCTTTTTCTGTACGCTGTAATTTTTGTTCCGGGTAACAACATGTTCCTCTCTCTAAGTCTGGAAGCCAATATTTCAGCTGAATCTTTAGAAAGACTAAGATCGCGAATAAGATCATCTAATGAATCTTGATCAAAAAGTTCAGGGTCTTTGGCACTAACAGAATCCTCATAATCACTGTCCTTTTCACGTTCAACAGAACTCATTTCTTCCTCATTTCCTAGCGTCTAATCTCGCTATTTTTCCTTTCTTGGCTGGTGTTATGCTTTGTACGTTAGAATATAATATGTTTCCTTTATTTTTTTTATTATAACCTGTTATATCACAGGCACAGAAGTAACAGTCTTCATTGTGATCCTTCCTTTATCAACAACAAGTAACAACTGCAGACAAAACCAACAATCAAAATCATTTAATAGCAATTAGCAGCAAATAGCAGTATTAACCACGTAAGTGACAGTTCGCGTTAAAATAAAATCAATTGTTTTTTAAAAACCAAGCCAACTTTGAGGACAAATTTTAGAAAAATGTCGGTCGTGTAGTGGCAGGCCAACTGGATACGGTATATTTTATATTTTTACGCAAAAACTGTAAATCTTGTGTAACAAGGTGAAAAAGGAAAAAGTCACTAAAGAATAAGCCTTCCGACTATATTTTTTATATCAATATTCCATCGTTACAAAAATTTTATCTAGAAAATCCAATATGGTTGTGATTTTCATCTTATAAAACTTAAATAAAAAATAATATGTAAATTGTCTCTTTGAGAATGAATAAATCTCGTAAACAATCGTTTTATTTTTGTAAATACTGCTATAGTTTTCCCATTAAAACTATAACTTTGCTAACAAACCAAATAAATTCATAAAAATTAACTGGATTTTGAATGTCCTGTTTCTCAATTGAATACCACCTGGTTAAAAGATAAATGTATGGTTAAATTTTCAACTTTAAAGTTTCATTTTTAGATATTTAATCATATTTTCGCATATTTATTTTACTTGTGCGTTAGCATTGCTAACTTGATGTAACTCAACATCAGTGTATCGAGGACAGAACAAACCGACGTATTTATTAATTTTAACAGATGATATCTCGAAGAAGAAAAAAGATATTTAAATAATTGAAAAAGAGTTTTAAAGGGAAAGGGTAATAATTTCAAAATTTCTAAAAAAAATGTTTTTTTTTTATTCCCTCATGGTGAACTATAACCACAAATACGACCAGAAACCGTATTTTTAACATATTTTGGCTAAGATATTTTGAAAATCTTACGTGATGAAGCATTTTTGAGGATAAATTTGGATTTAGAACGTGAAAAACCTTCGGGATAGTATAGTCTACTTGTTGGTTTAGAAAACATTTAAATTTTTGTCGGCCTGTGTTATCAAGGTGTATTTCACGCCCTTTATCAAAATAGTCTTTCAGGACCTCCTTACGACTGAAAACGTGTTAGAATGCTCCTGATCATTCTCTATTATAGTGCCTTTTCCAGTATAGACAAATATATGCAAAACAAAACCATAAAATGTGGTTAGCTTTATTCTGTACTTATGCCTCTTGTTCATAATATGCTGTCTAAATTTTGGGCGTCATCGCCAGTGAATCATAGATTCGTCTATAGAAAGTTGTTTCATTGGAGAAGCCACTGCTGAATGTTTTAAATAATTTTTTCTAAAATAGGTCGTATTTTATATAAACGGTCGTTTGTATCCACATCGTGATGATTTACAAATTGCAAAAATCTCAGGAAATTTGTACTCCATTGTTTTAACAACCGAGGAAAGTGTATAGTACCATATAAAAGACAGAGTCCAATGAATTTAGTTATTTCAGGTGAATTTTCCGCAACTGGCACTGATGTTGTTGCACGATTATTTGTTTCAGTTGCAACTTTATTTATTATATCATCGTCAAAGAATAATTTGAAGTAGTCAATATGTTTGGCATTATTGCCCAAATTCGATATAAACGATGGTACCCCTGTGAACGGAATATCTAAGGGATCAGTTTCCGTGTTAGTCGAATCCGACTCATTATCAGACTTAGACTGCAAAGCTGGTGTAGCAGGAGGTGTGGAACCATTTGAATTTATTTTATCATCGGAAGGCACATAGTCTCTATCTATAAGGTCATCGTCACTGGAAAAATCGTTTTCGCTCGAAATTTCTGATAAATGGTCAACAATGTACTCAGCTTCAATAAGCTTTCTTTTTCGTCGTTGTAAATGGTCTTGATCCCTTACTCTTGTATTTCGCGTACTAGTGCTAACAATAATACAGAATCCTTTATTTGTACAGTTTCAAACAAAGCAGTACTCGTACTTACCCAGGAACTGCTAAATTCTCAGTTGCACTCATTGTTCTTACATAAGAAATACGACTACAACTAACTAAACACAGGAGTAAAGAACAAGAACTGGGTGTACTAATAAATGCACATACACAGGGTATTCCCCGTATTTATATTTCAAAGATGTGAAAATACTATCTCCATCATCAATCGTCATCTACAAACCAAAAACATAACTAAACCATCACTAGAACTTTAAATCTTTCTGGGATCCTGGGACCAGTTGATAAACATATTGTTACTGTTGTCTCCAAAGCCTGGCATATGTTAGGGTCTACTCCTCGAACCAATGCCTGTCAAAACTCTCCTTTATTGAGAATGGCGAGATTTTAGTTTTAGTTTAGACTTTAGTTTTTGTTTATTTTGCACACAAAACCAAAAATTTATCAAAAATTAAAAAATATTGGAAAAGTTTCACTTGTCTCAATATCAACATCACCGTTTTTTGTGTTTTAGACCCTAATTTTAGTCCCCGCCACTGCTATTAACATCACTCATACTTTCAGTACTTTGAATGACTTCCGAGGTATTCTGCTGTACCTTCGCCTTTGATCGTAGGTTAAGATAAAACTCCTTGTTACGAGGATTCTTAAGATATTTCGTAAGTTCCATCAAATCTCGGAGCTTTTTTGAATTTATACATTGTGTCCGCTGAGGTATCCGAGAAACTTTGTATATGAATTCTATAATTAATTGATTGGATGCTAAACAGTACAACACGTTGCTAGGTTGGCTATGGAAAAATTGCGGTTTATTTTAATAAAATCTTAATGACACTGCAATTATTAAAGCTGCTCAATGTGACCACCGCCTTGTGCAATGCATAATTCAATCCTTTGTCGGAGCTCTCATTTCCAGTTGTAGTTCTCCATATTGTTTTTTACCTCTCGAAACGCTGCATGAATGTTTTGTATAGTAGACGCCACGAGAGCTGGCAGTAAATCATCATTTTCCGCTCTTACAAATGCCATACGTAGTTCACAAGCCGCTAGAGAGTAATGTGTGTTAGAAAGAGATAGCATTAGTTTAATATGTCTGCTGTACAATTCAAATGGCCACGTCGAAAAAGTACGTCTGTTCTTCTAAGGGATGTAACTCTATAATTATAACCTCAAATCGAAACGTCTTGTGAGCGTTGTCATGAATCTGTTAGTGTTTTCACAAGCCGAAAATGTTTTCTTTGAAAGGAAAATCATTAAATAATATCTTTGGCCATGTTTGACATATAACCTCCATTACTAACATAACCTACATTTAAATGTATGTGGTGAAATAATCTAAGCCGTACGTCCATATCTTGATTCGTACCATTTTTAAGCGATCTGTCACTGCCAGCTCTCGTGGTTTCTACTATACAGGGTGATTTATAACATACGGAGGAGACTAAATGGGTAGATACTTGAGGTCAAACTGAAGAGATTTTCTTAATAATGTTTTGTTAAAATCTTAATAGTTACATAGATATCGCATGTTAATTTTTTAAATAAGTTAGCGTCAACTTTTGAGAACCGCTGATATTCACTAAAGAACAATTAAAATACTTGTCAACGCCATCCTCATTTTTGAAGGAGCTGTCAATGTAGACAATTTAATTGTTTAGTTTTAATACGTAATTTATGAAAAGAAATAATAGATGTTAATTTATGCAACGGATAATAATGTTTTAAATGCAAAATTACAAAATCTCTAAAACAAGAAAATAACATAATAATAATAATAATAATAATCTCTTTATAACATATATTCAAAGTGCTGTCCTTGCATTTCGACGCACAACTGCGCACGACGAATCCAATTTAACGATAATCGTGGAAATCGTGGACGTATGTCCTCTGTAGCGGCAGTGATGCGATGTCGTAGTTCGTCGATTGTATTAACCTCGGTGGCATATACTCTATCCTTCATGAATCCCCATAAAAAAAAGTCCAATGGGTTAAGATCGGGACTACGTGGTGGTCATGGAATAGGTCCACCTCGACCAATCCATTTTTGCCGAAAAGCATTATCGAGGAAATCTCGTACATTACGACCAAAATGTGCAGGACAACCGTCGTGCATAAACTACATCTCACGTCGCATAAGTAGCGGAATATCTTCCAGGAGCACTGGCAGATTTTCTTGTAAAAACTGTAAATAAGAAGTTCCATTAAGAGTTCCTGGTAATTCGAAAGGTCCTATTAACGTATTGTTCACAATTCCCGACCATAGATTCACTCTGAATCGTTGTTGAAAAGAGCCTTGACGAATAACGTGTGGATTTTCGTCCGACCACACATGGGAATTGTGAACATTTAGAACACCATTTCTGGTAAAACAGCATTCATCCGTTACCAGTATACTGTCCGCAAAATCTGCTTCTCTGTTGGTACGATTTAGTAGCCACTCGCAAAATTGCAACCGCAAAGGATAGGCAGCGGGAGTCAGTCCTTGCACTTTTTGAAAATGATAGGGGTGTAAACCGTTACTTTTCAACGTACGCCAAACAAAATTCTGGGATACCTCGAATTGGTGAGAAATTTGACGAGTACTCGTGCTTCGATCCGCTTCCACTATTTCTAGAATTTCTTCTTCCACATTCACTCCATGTCTGTTTAGTCTGCCGCCGCCAAGACCTTTCTTAGGTTGCAAATTTCCTGTCTCTCTTCCCCGCTGGATTAACCGAAGAAAAGTGTTTTCAGAAGGGATCTGTCGATTTGGATATCGTTCTAAATACAGACGTCTTGCGTATGCAGCGTTTTCTCCAGCAGCTCCATAAATAATAAGCATATCTACGTATTCTTCGTTACTGTACATTACCATTGTATTTTTTGATTAGTAAAAATTCTAATTTTGACGTTAAATGACATTGATTATTAAAATTAAATGACATGTCCGTTGCTAGGTAACCAAGTCAACTGGATTGACAGCAATAAAAACATGGTATCAGCGGTTCTCAAAAAACAAACACCAGTTTTTGGGTGATTTAACAAATTTTTAAATAGCCGTAACTGCCATATTACAAAGATTTTATTATTGGTGCTAATCAGGCATTGCTTAAGTAACCCCGAAATATTCGCAGTTTGAATTTAAACGTAGTGTAATACCGTATAACGTAAGAAATGCTGAGCAATTAATTCAACTTTAATGCTCTATATCTTTGTGATTATTACGTTGTAGTCAAAACATTATTAAGAAAATATCTTCAGTTTGGCCCCCAGTACTTGCTCTTTTAATCTGATCCGTATGTTATAAATCACCCTGTATAAGTTGGTCTCTATTATTAGGCTTTCTCGTTGAATACCTAAGTGTCTTCACATGTCCCCATATGAAAAAATATAGTGGGGTGAGATCCGGAGATCGCGGTGGCCAAGCAATGGGACCACCACGACCTATCCATCGATTTGGAGACTGTTTATTGAGGAAATTCGTGACAATTCTTGCATAATGGGCGGGAGCACCATCATGTAAAAAGAACATTGTTCTTCTAATTTGAATAGGAATGTCCTCAAGTAATAGAGGTAGATCTTTCTCCAAAAAAAGCCTGGTACATTTCGCTGTTCAAATTTCCGTCGAAAAAATGCGGTCCAATAACAACATTATTAATTCCAGCCCAAATGTTTACGGAGAATTTACTCTGGAAATGGGTTTTCGAATTTCCACACATGTTCATTATGAAAATTGTCCGTTTTCCCGCAAAGTGTCATGCACAGCCGTCCTAGCTTGTCCAGTAACACAAAATTCTTCTCGTACTAGTACCATCATTATTTTCAACAGCCTCAAGCACTTCTGCAGCATTGTTTCGCATTGTACCTCTTAATCGAAGAGTTGTAAAGACTCTACCGAAGGTTTGCTTGTCTGGAAGACGGCGGTTTGGGCATCGTCGTTGATATTCCCTAACTGAGGCGGTGGTACTACCGTTGCAATATCCATACACGAAAACCATGTCCGCATTCTCTTCATGTGGATAAGTTGCAGGCATGATATTAGCACAATTGATAACAATGATGACAATTAATGACCTGAATGTCAACAATTTTATTCTAATATCAATTAAATGGCTAATCATTCAATTACCTAGCAACATGTTATTTACTGTTTAGTATCTATCCATACGATCTGGTAACTTCAAATCTCGATATCTCAACAACCGTTTGGAATTCGAGAAAAGTGAATAGAATCATTTATGCTTAAAACTGATCATAGAATTCATATACGAAGTTTCTCGGATACCTCAGCGAACACCCTGTATATATGAATATTTGAATATATTTTTTTTCCTGCAATGGTATGGTATGTCCAGGGACCATGATAATTTTGGCGTATTAGCACTTGCCCAGGATACTCTAGATATTTGATACATTCGAGCTGGTTTTAGCGAAATTTTTGGTTTGGGATTTTTGAAAAATAAGTTTTTAAAACTTTCATCCATTAGAAACCATTGGGAGTCTATTCCAGCATTCACGACATTAAATGGAGGTGGTTTGGACCTTGTTTGCAGAATAAGTTCATTCCATTCTTCTGGAACATCCAGAACTATTTTTGCGGTTAGCTCATTTTTCTTAGATTCCTCAATATCTTCTTTTTTAAGTAGTGTTTCTGTCTCATCACAAAACGTACAAGTGTCACATCGTGGGTAGGCAAATGAAATATTAAATCGAGTTCGAAATATGTCATAATAAACGAAGTAAGACACTTTTGATTATGGGTGAAGTTCCAGAAATGCTTTGTACATCTTTTTACATTTAACTCTGATCTAAGGTAAATTTTCTTTTTGTCCAGTCTTTGGGTGTAGTGACTTTGTCGGCCTTTGAAGGAGGAAATGTGCTCCATTACTGCTTCAACATAGATGGGTTTTGTCTTCTTTGGTCTATTCCTATGTTTTCTACGACCATCTTTTTAACACCATCTTTTGGAGAAAATCCAGTCATAGCTAGACTGTTGCTAATTCAGCAAACTCGCATTTCACTAACACCAAAAATACTACGAAATGCTTTAGCACACACCTCCACTTCTTGTCCAGGTAGTCGAATTTTATATTTAAATGATGATTTATGTGGTGGACCTTGTTGATCACGATAGTTGCCTGCCTCATCACTGTCACTTAAGTTTATATTATTATCTATAGTAAAAGAATTTCTGCTGCGACGTTTCTGGACAGGTATTACGGTAGTAAGTCCAGATAACTCTGAATCCTGTTCATTTCCGGGGATATCACTTGAAAGTAGCTGTAGCGTTTACATCTGTGATAAAAAAAATACTCAGATATACACCAAAATCACTACAAAAACGAATGAACTTAAACATGCAATAAATCACTAACTTATCGAAAAGACCTGCAGTCTGGTCCTGTTTCTCGAGGTAAAACATCTTTGTCACCTTTATGAGTTCGGTGGGCTAATCCACTCACTTTTGCACGTTTTATTATTTCTCATCGGTAAACCTTTCGTAATCTTTTGCGTGGTTTCTGTGTTGAGGAAATCTCACAAATTTCAATCACAACACCAGAGGTACTAGCTTGAGCAAAATCTGCCATTTTAAAAGTATTACTGGCAATAAAATAATGTAATATAGTACTTATTTGCCATCCTCCTTTTATTGCCTTTTATTATCATTATTAGTTGCCATGGTTATTGAGGTTGTAAGTGCTCTCGTTGGTTGAACGCTGGAAATAACTGCCAGATAAACTTAACAAAAACATGGTAAAAGTGCCTTGAGCCGCCGTTGAAGTTAACACGTGAATATTTTCGGACAACTGTTGTTTTTACAACAAAGTGCGTGGACATTTGTTGTTTTTCCAAAACATGCCGAATTTGTGCATTGATTCTAACCCGGACAACTACGATGATTTCACACTATTTGATGTTTGGAACGTGTGTATATGGTACTTTACTATGTAAATCTGCATAAGGTGGATTTTCGATTAAAATGGACATGTGTTGTTTTTCAAATAAACGCCTCAATTGCTCTTTGCTGTAGTTGGTGTGTTGCATCGGCCGTTCATTTGATATGTGATATTTATATCACCTATAATTAGTTTTATTTTTCTCCTTTTGATTCACTGTTCTACTATTGTTATCAATTCATTGTGAACTGTAATTAAGGGGGGAAATTCATTTAGAACCGTCAAAAAACTCAAAATTTTTTTTTTCCATAAAAAGTTGCCTGAACATCTTAAGAATATGATAGCAAAATTTTAAAGCGAAATTCTTAGTACTTCCGTTAAAATAGCGTATTTTCCCGGTGCGCGTTCTTCGTGAAAATTATAAGTCTTCCCGGTTTTTATAACTCCGTATCGCTACTTCTGTGGGAATAAAACAACATTCGTATCATTTGATAGAGTTTTTTACCGTGTTCAGTGCTTTGGCTAATGTTGTTATTTGTTGCAAATGTAAAGATACCATACAATTTGAGGTAGATGGAATGAGAGGTCTTGGGTTCAAGCTCGTTTTGCTTTGTCATTGTGGCCGAAGAGACATAAATTCCGGACCGTTAATTCAAACTGGTTATGAAATAAATCGTAGAATTGTTTTTGTTATGCGTCTGCTGGGCATTGGGAGGCAAGGAATACATTTATTTTGCAATTTTATGGATATATGCGACGGTTTGAGTAATAGTGCATACAATAATATTGTTAAACATCAGCATTCAGCCACCAAATCGGTGTTCGAATATTTCAGCGGAAAAGCTGTTGAAGAAGAAAAGAAAGAAAATGAAAGGCAAGAAAGGTCAATCTTGAATTTAAAAGTATCTGGTGATGGTTCTTGGAAAAAGCGCGGATTCAAATCATTATACGGCGTAACATCGCTTATTGGGTACTATTCTGGTAAAGTTATCGATGTAGCTGTAAAAAGCAGTTATTGTCAAGCCTGTACATTTTATAAAAATAAAGAAAATACAGAAGAATATATTGACTGGTATGAAGAACATAAAGAAAATTGCATAAAAACTCACGAGGGTCTGCCGGTAAAATGGAAGTCGATGCAATTGTAGAGATGTTTTTGAGATCCGAAGAAAAGTTTGGTGTAAAATACGGCAACTATATAGGGGACGGAGATTCCAAAACGTTCAAAGCAATTTTAGAACAAAATCCATATGGCGACGATTTTCCAGTAATTAAAAATGAATGTAGTGGACATGTTGAAAAGAGGATGAGATCCCGACTACGAAACATAAAAAAAACATACAAGCTTGGCGGAAAAGGAAAATTGACAGATACTCTAATCAGAAAACTTACGACATACTACGGTCTTGCTATCCGTAGAAATATCAACAGTGCAGAGGACATGAAAAAAGCGATAATGGCTAGTTATTACCACATGTGCTCTACAGATGAACATCCAAATCACCCACATTGTCCGTCACGATCCGAGAGCTGGTGCAGGTGGCAAAAAGCTAAATCAAACGGGTCGGATTCCTTGATGAAGGATCCAGTGCCATTGCATCCAGATGTTCAGACACACATATATTCAATTTATGAAGATTTATCCAGAGAAAATTTATTAATAAGATGTTTGGGGGGCCACACTCAAAATGCCAATGAAAGTTTCAACTCTACTATTTGGCGATTGGCTCCAAAGCACCTGGATTCTGGCTTAAAAATAGTGGATATTTGTCCATATATTGTGGCTAGTTTATTTAATGAAGGACACAGTAGCATATTGGAAATAATGAGTAAATTAAATCTAATTATTGGGAGGCAAGCCAACATATACGCTGAACAAATGGACGAACATCCAATTACTCGGCAGGAACGATGTAACGAATCTGTGTTTAAAGAAGCTCGAAAAGCACAAAAAGACCAGTTGGCGATCGAAAGTGATTTTTATGAAGAAGCTGAAGGTCTGTTATACGGTCCGGGTATTGCAGACTAGCCAACAAGTTATTCGTGATTGAAAAAAATTTGTTTTTACGGCTTGAAACTTTAACGCGCTTTTTCTCAAATCAATGTATTTACACCTTATAAGCACGATAACTAATGAACTACTTGACCGATTTTCATTAAATTTGTTACACATATAAATAGTAATATCACCTTCTATTTGAACCTCTAAGTATACATAAGTTATGTTAAAAAATTACTTTTTATTAATTTATATATCAATATTTTCTTAAAAAGTTATAACATTATTTTAAAACACCTGTATTTTTTAAATGCTTAAATTTTTTAAACTTTTTTTTGGTTCACATAGAAGATATGAATGTTGGGAACAATTTAAATGCATTCGCAAGTAATTCTAACCACTGTAGCGAATGCTAGAATGTTTGAAACGGAAACGCTCACTCCGTAACGTTTCCCTATCTGATCACTATTTGCCGTTCGCCTATAAAAGTTTTAGAATATGTGAATACATATTTTTATAGTACAAAGCATCACTAAATAGTAGTGGGTATCAAAAAGGTTTTAAACTAATTTCAACTTCACGAAAAAATAACTTGAAAATGCGCTTATTTTAGCTCGTCTAAATGTACTTCCCCCCTTAAACTTGTATACAACTGATTGTTTGTGGCACAGTGTTATAAAGTTGGACCTGTTTTTGTACCAACTTGAGATAAATAAAATAAAATAAATAACGAACAAAATACTTTTAAGTATGTTAGTGCTCATAGATAGAATCTAGTAGTAGAACTAGAAATAATCGGGTTTAGATATTATTAAATGTTTTTGGTGATATTTAATAATAAACTTTATATTTATATATTATATTATATATATTTTTACTCTTTTTTCTTTCCCCACATCTTTTATAATTAATTCTTTTCAGCTTCTACTCCATCTGATTTCTTTCGTTGATCGATTGAAGGTACTTTTTTAGTTTTAAAACTGAAAAATAAACATTAAAAATTATAATAACTTTCATAAAGCACTCACAGATATTTTTTTAATAACTCGTTCTTTTGAATCTCTTCCATTGGATCGCGATCTTTTAACAAACAGAGCAAAACTACACTCTAAAACAAAATTGTGTCTCAAATGAATAAGATTTTTGAATGGAGGGAGCAATACTTCGATTATAATACATAAAGAAAACATTCCAAACTCAATCGCCAAAATAAAATTTGAAGTTTTTTGAACTTTTGGGGCGCACCCTTCGATGCTTATCGTTTTAACGCCGTACTCTAAAAGGTTGTAATGAAGGCAAACGTCGAGAACTTTTCTTGCACAACAAGAAAATGGAACGGCGTTGACTAAAGAAGGTGATTCTCTTGGATGGGGGAATGCAAAATGTCTTGATATTCTTGTACTAACAAAAAAAAATTTGAATTAATTAGAACTTTATTGATTGTTATAGATTTACTCCGATATTTTTTTCCAAGGAACAAGATTCCAATCCTTATAAGATTGGGCCCCACAACATTGTAAAGCCCATTGAATGTTATCAACTAATGATTTAGCGCAGTTTTTTTCATTGTATAAAACCATTTTTTGAAAAAATTCCTCTTCCCATTTCCTTGGCACCAACAAGCCTATCGCTGTAAAAATCGCAGCTGCAAAATGGAGAATTGCGCATACACAAATCGCCAAAACTTGATACCATTTTGTGTAACCATATTTTAATTCAATATGATGCGATCTAAAAAAATTAGATGATTAATGTTGATTAAATTTTAACGATTTTAATAAACATTTGAGCGGTTTTTAATTGAATAACCATCGGCACGGCCACCAATCCCGATATAACACCAGCGGCTGTTGATAGATGGCAATGGCTAAAAGCCAAGAAATGAGGAAATTCAAATGACAGGATTCCGGTTATTAAAATTTGGCCGGCACTAACGAAAGCCAAAACCGTACATAAAGCTCCTACAAGTTCCGCTTTTGATAACATTTAATAAGAAATCAAAAAAATTAATTGTCAAAAAATTAGTATAAACGTCAAAATTCGAAAATATTTTAAGTTTGCTGCCTTCCAAACTGAGAGTAGTGGGAATTTTCGTTGTCACTCGTTTATATGGTTAAATATTACTGTTGACTTCTTCTTGTGTTTCAAGGTTTAACATCATTTTACATAAAAATGAACCAAACGGAAGTTGTTCTGTGCGAAGGGGAAAACCATATGACGATAACATTTTTTGACCTTGACCTTATTTTCAAGGTTATATGAAGGTCACGACCAATTTTTTAAATGACACCCTATATATTTGAATCTGTGGATAAAAATAAAGTAATTCAAAAAATAAAAATAAAAAAAATTTACTGTGTGGTTTTGCAAGTACAATGGCAAAACATCTTTTGAAAAAAATTGAAACTTCTTCAGAAACAATTAACTAACGTTTATCTAGCAAGAACAAATAAGATTTATGAATTTTTAAACATTTTCCTACCTGCTTCGATATATTGTCTTTAGCTCTTAATTCTTAGAATAAAATTTAAAAATGCTCAAGAAAAAAAATCTAGAAGAGGTACATCGGGTGACCTGGCTCAATACCTTTGGAAAGAGGTCTAAAAGGTTCTGACATTTCTCCACCTTTGTCAGTATATCATATTTCTATTTGTTCAGAATATCGCTTTCAGAGAATTTAAATTTGCATAAAAACTGCTTGGCAACAAATTCTGAATTCATTCTATCGTTTTATATTAAGGCAAAGTGTTTAAACTAAGTCATTAAATCATGGATACTCTAAGTGTGGCAGAAAAAGTCGAAATGCTTTTATTTATGGAGAAAGTGGCAGAAAAGTTGCTGATAGTATAGCTTTGCATCGAGAACGTTTTCCTGATCGAAATACGCCTTCGAGAAGTACCTTTTACAGAGTTGTGAATGATTTTACTAACACAGGAAATGTGGAATCAAGAAAAAGAACTCGGCGAGCAACTGTAACTACGGAAGAAAAGGAAATTGCGGTATTAGTTAGCATTGAGGCAAATCCTCAAGTCAGCATTCGACGACAAGTATCACCCATACCACATTTCGTTGCATCAACAGCTTTATGGAGGTGATTTTGAAAATCGATTAATATTTTATCAATGGGCACAAGAACGAATGCGGTTGAACCTCAATTTCTTTAGTAACGTGCTATTCTCGGATGAGTCTACTTTTACAAACAAAGGACAACTCAATAGACATAACATGCATTATTGGAGCGTGGAAAATCGGAGATGGTTGCGTTAACTACATCGACGACCTTGGTCGGTTAATGTTTGGTGTGGCATAATTGGTGATAAATTGATCGGTCTATACTTTATTAATGGTATGATGAATGGGGAGAAGTACCGAAATTTTTTAGATGACGTCTTACCAACGTTACTTGTAGATTTGAGCAGGAAAGAAAGACAAAATATGTGGCTGCAAAATGTTGGGTATCCAGCACATTTTTCACATATTGCACGTGTAGCTTTAGATCGGGATTATGTTGGCCGACGGATTGGAAGGGCAGGTCCTGCCTGCCAGATCACCTGATTTAACACCTCTTGATTTTTTGTGTGGGTCGTCCTTAAGGATAATGTTTATCGCGAAGTACCGACTACGCCAGAAAACATGAAAAAGCGGATAAGAAATACATGCAGAAATAGTAGCCAAGACAACCTTTTAAGATGTAAAGAAAGTTTTAGTAGAAGGGTTAATAAATGTATTGAAGTGGGTGGGGAAATATTTGAACATTTATTATAAATTTTATACTTGTTGATTAATAGTATAGTTTAATCATTTTTTATAAATAAACAATATTTAAAACTATTTGAATAAAAAAATTATTTAGATTTTGTCTACAAAAAATGTTTCACCGTCGTACTGGCAAAACCATACGGTAATTTTTTTTATCTACGACTGCTTGGATAAGTCATCATTACCGCACTCATTTGAGGTGATTTGAATTACGTAATGAAGTTCATTACCGCACTGGTTTCATGACGTAACGCATTTGTAGCCTAATAAAAAAATTCTCTTCTCAAATTAAAGGCTATGTTTCAATTAAAACACATATGATTACAAGTAAAGAACACCTATTTATTTTTTTATTATTTATTACTTGTTTTATTGTATTATCTGACATGCAATATGTCATGTAACTGTTTTTGGTTAGTTATTTTGTAATACTGATAGTTTTTCTTTATAAAAAGAATTTTACAACTAAGATAACCTATATCCTCCTATAACCTACTCCCATAACTAAGATAAAAAAAAATTTAAATAACACCTATTTAACATTTTTTTTACTGTACTTGTAGTCTGAAGAAGCTGGGGATCTCTGGTGAAACATCACAAATATATGTGTTTTAATTGAAACAATCTCGTTTGAGAAGAAAAAATTCTTTAGGTTATTCAAACATAAATAGACATAAAAAAATAAAAAATACCACTAATATGGCTTAAATTTAACTTTATAATTAAATGACCTACATAAATAATTAGAATGTTTATGTTTAATTTGTTTACTAATAAGAAATTTATTTTAGTTACCAATTTAATATATTTTGTATTAATATTTACTAAATATATTTAATGCATACCTACTCTTATACTTACTTTATTTGTCCTAATCAATAAGAAAACAGAATCGTAGAAATTATTAATTGATAATTTTGAAATTTGGTACAGTAGGCGTAAGCAACAAGTATAGTACTGCTATTATTAGTTTTCCTATTAAATCTACCCCACGGGGCACATTGAACATGGCGCTGGACCCGGATTTGTTTGGGTAAAAACCGAGAAAATCATGATCGTGAGCTGTTATCTAACACCGAACGAATCGATAGCCGACTTTCAGAGAAAGCTCGGTGATTTGGAAGACCTGATGCGGGGCTGCAATGGCAATATACTTCTGGCGGGAGACCTAACGCCAAAGCGATAGAGTAGGGCATGAATAAAACTGACCCCAGAGGCATGCGGATACTAGACATGGCCGCTAGAATAGGTCTAACAGTTATTAACACTGGAAATACCCCCACATTTAGGAGAACCGGATATGGTGAAACCATACCGGACGTCACTTTGGCGTCCGAAAACATGGCGGGTCGTATACTTGACTGGTCGGTCCTTGAAGATTACACAGGAAGTGACCACCAATATATAAAATTCCATATAGCTGATCAGTATGTAAGGCTATCCATGCCTAAAAGAACTATTACTCGGTGGAACATAGCCAAGCTAAATGTTAAAGCGTTTGCGGAGGCCATAGTAAACGGCAAGGTGGAAGCCTTAAAGATGCGTGATGGGGCGGAACTCGTGACTTCCCATACAATGTCCTTAGTCCGGCAAGCATGCGACCTGAGCATGCCACGCAAGAAGCCGTCTACGGTTAACAAAAAATCGGCATACTGGTGGACGGCCGAGATAGCCGAGTTAAGAAAACGATGTAACCAACAACGGAGGAAACTGACGAGGGTTAGACGGCGAGACCACCTTAACGCACGGAAAGTTCAAAAGCTCGTGTTGTTTAATAAGGGGAAAGGCGGCGATCCGCTTGCTGCAACGACATATCGGCCCCTATGCATGCTCGATTCCTCAGGCAAGCTGTTTGAGAAGCTGCTTCGCGCACGACTTCGGGACAGTGTCGAGAGATCGAGATATGGTTTCCGCAACGGACGCTCCACTGTAGACGCCATTCACGACATCGTCGGCACCTTTCAAAGAGCGTAGCGCGTAAATCGTTATTCCAGACCGATTATGGCTTTGATTACGCTCGATATTCGAAATGCTTTTAACTCGACACGGTGGGGAGAGATCCTCCTTGCACTTCAACGAGATTTTTACACTCCAACGTACCTAATGAAAATGTTTAGAGCTTACCTCTCCGACAGAACCATCATCTACGACACCGCTGAGGGACAGAGTACAAGAAAATGACGTGCGGGGTGGCCCAGGGATTCGTGCTGGGGGCCGAACTATGGAATGTTTTCTATAACGACATTCTAAAAATACCCATGCCTGAAAATTGTCACCTAATAGGCTACGCCGATGACTTAGCGGCTGTAGTTCTAGCCAAAGACATGTTTGAGCTTCAGCTTAAAACCAACGGCGCCATGAGGCGGATACTTACCTGGACGAGCAATCGCGGGTTGAAACTAGCTACAGAAAAGACGGAAGTCGTCCTTCTCACGAGGCGAAGAGTCCCTCTGGAGGCGCCACTGAAGACCGGCAACAATGATACCACCATTGCGACGGCGATAAAATATTTGGGCGTGACAATCGATAGTAAGGTTTCTTTTACGAAACATATAAAAACGGTCGGCGATAAAGCTGCAACAGTGGTACAATCCATTTCGCGGCTAATGGCAAACGTTGGCGGGCCCACGGCGTCGAAAAGAAAATTGTTGATGGAAGTATCTAATACCATACTACTTTACGGTAGCGAGGTCTGGTCTGCGACAGTTGGGCTGACAGCGTGGAGGCGCCCAAAAACAATCCAACGTCGAGGCGCGCTCCGAGTAGCCAGCGCCTATAGAACGGTCTCCGGCCCAGCCGTTTCAGTTGTGGCTGGAGTAACACCAATTGAATTGCTTGCGCAAGAGAGACGAAGTAGATGGGAAGCAAGGGAAAACCCGGACTGAAGAACCTGATCGCAAAGCGCACCAGCGAAGCATGGCAGGAACAGTGGGACCGAGATAAAAACCGGCCCATACACGGTGATGCAAAACTGTCACATTTGCACGCAGAGCTAATGCACACGAGCAAATGTGATCGTCTATGTCTCAAAACTGACGACGCTGTCAGGTCTAGACATGGCACGATACGATCTGGTTGAGCTTGATTTTGCACGGCCAGCTTGATTTATTCATTCGTACAGCAGGGTTAAGATACATAAGGACACGATACACTATATATGATAACGAAACAGTGTTATGTATTGTAATTGTAAAGTTTGCACGTATATTACTATCTGAAGTGAGTGACGTGCCCAAATTTGAATCACATTTTGATCTTAAAAAATTATGAAGCACACAACATGTTAATACCACTTTTTCAATCTTATCTAGTTTCAAATTAATTTCGGTGTGCAAAATGCGAAATCTGGAAGCTAACATTCCAAATGCACATTCCACCGTATTTCTTGCACGGGACAATCTATAATTATAAATTTTGTTTTCGTAACTCAACTCTTTTCGACTGAAAGGTTTTAGAAAATTAGAACGTAAAGCAAACGCTTCATCTCCTATAAAAACAAAAGGTAACTTTGTTTCAGTACAAAGTACTTGTCTTTCTGCCGGAATATTTAGAAGATTATGTATTAGTTTGTTGTAAAAATTTGTATTTTCTATAACACCGCCGTCCGAAATTCTGCCATTGGTACCGACGTCGACGAGCAAGAATTCACAATTGCTATTTACAATACCTAACAAAACTATGCTGTAAAATCCTTTATAGTTATAGAAAAATGATCCGCTATTCGCTGGTCGTGCAATTCTGGTGTGCTTGCCATCCACTGCGCCTAAACAATGAGGAAATTGCCATTTTTCTTGAAATTCCCGCGCTATCTGTATCCATTGCGATTCAGTCGTTGGAAACTATAAAAATACAATTTGATATTTAATATAAGTAGTTGTTTTTTTTATAAAAGTGCTTACGCTTATGTAATCTTTGCTAAGAACTTGGCAAATTGCTGCACATGTATCAGGTATGATTTTACCTAATGACTGAGGTGATATGATTGCAGAAAACTTTAAGTCTTCAAAACACCGACCAGAAGCTAGAAACCGCAATGTCGTTGATAACCTTTCGTGAGGACTAATAGCTTTTCTCATTATCGTATCTTCCTTTTCTATTAGCGGCGTTACTAGATGTAGTAGTTCAATATATGTGTTTTCATCCATGCGCAAATAATTCCTATAGTCATCGACTTCTAACCGTAATTCGTTCAGTAAATTCGCGTGAGAATACTGTTTCCGTTTTTTCAGCCAATTTTTTACCCATTTTGTTCTCTTCCTTTCTTTCTTCTTCTTCACTACTATTGCGATAGCAGTAGCAATTAAATATAAATCATTTTGTCGTATTACATTCATTATAGTAACAAGTCACACCTTTTAGTCACAACTCACTATGAAACTGATACTAAAACTGACAAGTAAATTTGAACCGTGTGTTCGTTTCACATTTGCTCGCATGCAAACATGCTTCAGTTTTGCATCACCGTGTATGGGCCCCGTGTATGTAAGGGGCCAGCACGGCTAATTACTGACGTCTCTGCTTGGGTGGAGAGAAAGCACGGCGAGGTTAATTTCTACCTTACCCAATTCCTCACCGGCCATGGGTATTACAACAGATACCTACACATCATGGGGAAGGTTGACAGCGCGGCGTGCCGTTATTTAGACGGCGAAACTGATGATGCCGAACACACTTTCTTTCATTGTAAAAGATGGGCCGAAGTTAGAAACCGCCTGGCGATGGATATAGGACCCTTCGACCCCGAGTCCATAGTCGTCCAAATGCTTGCTTCCGAGGATACGTGGAATAAGGTCACTAATTTTTGTCACTGAAGTACTGACCAGAAAAAAGAAAGACATGGACGCCGACACTAGACTCTGAAAGAGAAGAAGGAGGGGGGGTGCTCCCTTGGGGCCGAAGAACCCCCCTCTCATCGCGGTGAATGATAAGTAAACAAACAGTATTGTAAAAGTAACCCGGAAAATTTTTAATCTCATTCTTATCAACGGAGATGACCGATACGGCCGAAGCCATCCGCCAACAGCGCACACCTGGAAGAGAAGAAGACGGAGGGGGGCGCTCCCTTGGTGCCGAAGAACCCCCTCCCATCGCGGTGAGTTATAATTAACCCTTCCGCGTGGAGTGCCGTACACGTGTACGTCATGCATAAAATTATTTCTACTGCGGAGTGCCGTACACGTGTACGTCATAAGATCGCATTAGAGTAGATAGCATAGAGTAGATCGCACTCCCGCATCTCACATAGTAATTGAATTTTTTAACTTCCACGCGGAAGGGTTAAACAAATAGTATCGTAAAAGTAACCCGGAAATTTATATTTTCATACTTACCACTGGTGTCGACTGATACGGTAGAAGCCAATCGCCAACAGCGTACACCCGGAAGAGAAGAAGATGGCGGGGGGCGCTCCCTTAGGGCCGAAGAACCCCCCTCCCATCGCGGTGAGTTATAACTAAACAAATAGTATTCTAAAAGTAATCGGAAAATTTTTTTTTTCTCATTCTTATAACCGGAGACGATCGCAACAACGTACCCTTGTAAGGGAAGAAGACAGAGCGAGCCACTATCCAACGCCTGAAGTTCCTCCGAAGAAATACCCTGACGGGTGGTACCGGAGAGGAGAGGGGGGTTTTACTGGGTATACACAGAGAGTCCCAGACTCCCGGCCGAATTAAAGTGACCTTACGGACATCCTTAGGCGCCAACAGTAGGCCGGGGTGCATAAATGCATTTTCCGCTCCTCTGCGCAAAAAAAAAAAAATTATTAGTTTTCCTACCTTAAGGTATGATTTTGTTGCAGCACCCGCTGTCTGCGCCCCGAGTGGTATGCTCAGAAATGCTTCCTCAGCATATGCATATCTTCTGAGGAAGCATATATGAGCATATTGTCTAGGATGCAGATGCTAAACGCCAACAAAATTATATCTTCAGGTTTTCTGAAACGTCAACGAAACCTTTCAGAAATTATTTTTAAATGTTTATGATACTGTAGCGGAAACTGTATTATATTATTCAGTTTCGTAATAAAACAACATCTTCTCTCGTTCACTACTTTATTAATACTGATTCATTTCCCCCCGTCAAGGTGACTGTATCACCCCTTACATAAGGCACTCAGGTAGATGCGGAATACACGATAACAAAGGAACAAAGAAATATTTGAACTGATTCACGACATTACCGTGATCTCATACTCTAAATTCGAATGCTTAAATAACTATTCAAACCAACACTTTTAAATACACTTAATACTTTAACTAATTATTTAATTATTTTAATTAATCATATTTTAATAACGAATAATAAGTATGATATGAATATGAATACAAATAAGAAAGATAAACGATAATTAAATGCTTATACTACTGCTTCTACTAAATTCTAATTTACAATACATACTAGTAATGTAATGTAAACGTAAATAAAAATCAGAAATAATTCAAAACCGTTAATAAAACATTTTAGTAATGTACCGTAATTGTCAACTGTATGCTGCAAAAACATTTCAATGAAACATAAAAAAGGCCGGACATTAGCAGTTTCAGACACGTTTCAATTATGTTTCAAAAATATGTTGAAGAAACGTTTCATGTTTCAATAATATCTATCAGAAATGTTTCTGGAAGGCAAATTTGTTTACTGGGAAGTATGGATGTAGTATTTTGATTGATAAGTTTTATATCTAACTAAAAGTACTAGTATACTCTATATACAAATTATTTACAAAGAAAATATAAATAAATAAAAATGAAGAAAAACGAATCATTTATTGATTCGCAAATAGGTTTATTTATTTTAGTGTATGCCTTATTCTAGGGGCAATAATATTCGGTAATGTTCGGCGATAATCGGCCGCTGGTCCGATCTGTGTACGTTCATTATTTCAACTGGATTCGACAAAGTTTGTTAGTAAATAAACCGCGTGTTGCGTTGGCTTCAAGTTTTAGTGTTTACAACTGTTTCTATATATACAATTTCTTTGTTAAGAACATTCAGACATGTTACTTTGTTCCACATAAAATGGGACAAAGTAAGTAGGTACGCCCTGGTTTCTGTAGAAATATATTTTTGTATATTGCATTTTAAGTGAAATTCACGGTATATACCACTTTTACCATCACAACATGACGTGGATTTCCCCGAATTAGTTTAATAGTTTGTACAACTATTGCGCCACCTATTGGAAATCGTTCGTACTAAGTGGTACAAGGAAGTACCTGTAATTTGACGTATATAGCCCCATCTTTTAGGCGAAGTGTACACTTAAAATCTCACTGTGTTCTACAGAAATCTGTAAAGATTTAATTTAACTATAAGATTCAAAAATTTAATACAAAATTTGCAAAAAACTTTTAAAATTAAATTTTCATAAACCATAATTAAAAATTTTACCTTTCAAATTCATTAAAAAGTTAGATATTATTACAAAATTAATTTTTGAAATCAAATCAAAAAGATAATTTAAAATTTTATTCAAATCTTATTGCACATTTTTCGATTACTTTAATTCCAATTTCTAAATGAATCAAACTTTCCAATTTCCTCCTCTCCTTCTCAAATGGTCCGACCTAAACCTACTAAAAACACGAACTTAATCGTATGGCGCTCTCTCACACTCTCAGAGAACTCAACCTCCTCCACCAACACAGTCTCAAATGAGTTTTATCCGAGCTTACTCCTAAAGTTTATGTAATATCCTACACACCGCGCTTTGTGTTTGACTTTCTAGCGACACTTTCATCTCGCCTTGTTTTAAAATTGTCGTTTCTTTTGTCACTTACAACTCTCAACAAGACATTCTTTTATGATCGTTTTAAAACAAATTCTTAAAATCGTTCTAATCAAATGGGTAAGTTAAAAATTTTTTATAATAATCCATTTTAATTGGTAAATTAAGTTCTAAAACGATTGAAACATTTAATTGGGAATAATTAAGAAATAATTTGAGTGTTTTTTTTAACAAATCCTGATTATGTAATCGATGATTATAGTGCTAATTTTATTCTTAATTCATTTAGGTTCAGGAGATGTTTTAGAGGCGACTATCGGAAGTTTCGGGCGATTTCAATGCCGCATTTTCATTTTGGTCGCACTTTTAAAAGTTCCGATATCTTGGTTTCAATTAGGAATTGTTTTTATGGCCCCACCGACTGAGTATTGGTGCAGACAACCTGAAGATTTCAAGTTCAATTTGAGCACGGAAGAATGGAGATCGTTTATTAAGATTAACGAAACGGTTTGTTGGAAAAATTTGTTTCACCTCAATTATTACCTTGAACTTAAGATTTTATTCCTAAAAAAAATTCCACTAAATTATAGATCTTTTTGCAGGTATAAACAAATCGATTAATTTTAACTTAAAATAACCAAAGGTGTTTTTTATGACGTCTTTTTTGTTTTTCTTATTTTGTTTTTCTCAAATTTCAGCAAAACCCTTGCTTAATGGCAAACGTTGAATACAAAAACTTCTTTAACAACACTTTAACAGCATGCAAATGGGGTTACGATTACGATAAAAAAATTATTGAATCAAGCATGATTTCTGAATGGAATTTAGTTTGCGGGGATGAACATTTGGTTAATTTGGTGCAAATTATTTTTATGGTTGGAGTTTTATTAGGTGCGTTATTTTGTGAATTAAAATTAATATTTAAAAAAATCTTTTTCAGGAGGAATTCTTTTTGGAATTCTTTCAGATCACCAAGGTCGCAAAAAAACCTTAATAATCTGCATTTTAATCCAATCAACTCTCGGTTTAATATCATCTTGGATCCCTTGGTTTACCTCGTTCTTAATCGTCCGCTTTTTTTTGGGATTATCAAACGGGGGAATAACCGTAACTTCGTTCGTGATGTGTATGGAAATCGTATCCGGAAAATTCCGCTCTATCATACCGATCTTGTATCAAATCCCATTCGGATTAGGAAACTCTCTAATGGCGCTCTTCGCATACTTTATACGCAATTGGCGTCAACTCCAATTGGTTTTATCTTCGTTCAGTTTGGTTTTCGTGTCCTACTATTGGTTTTTAAGCGAATCACCTCGCTGGTTAATCGCGACGAATCAAAAAAAGCGCGCCTTTGAAGTATTAGAGAAAGCTTTGAGGTTTAATCGAATCGAAAATAAGGATTTGGGGAAAGTTTTAGAAAAATTTGTTAAAAAAGATGATAAAAAAGATTTTAGAATTATTTTTAGAGAGAGATCTTTAAGAAAAGTCACTTTTATTATGAGTTTTGAATGGTTTGTTGTTGAAACTTTATTTTTATTGACTAAAAACATTATTATTTTAGGTTTTTTTTGGGAAATATTTTTTATTCTTTCACCCAATACTTAGGAGTAATCGGAAATAACGTTTTTATAAACGTTTCAATAAGCGGATTAATCACAATCCCAGCCTCGATTTTATGTTTATTTATTTTAAAAAAATTAGGGCGGAAACTAACGATGACAATTTCGCAATTAACGATGTCCTTAATTTTTTTTGTGCTAATTTTTGAAAATTGGTTTCCGTTTATTTGGATCAGCGTCATTTTAGCAGCCTTAGGAATCATTACATTAACTGTAAGATTTTGATTAAACACTTTATTAATTAATAATAATCTTTTTTAGATGTCAACATCAGTTTTATTTTTATACACGGGCGAATTGTATCCTACAATCGTCAGAAATTCTTCGGTGGGTTTCTGCTCGATGCTAGCCAAAGTCGGAGCGATCATTTCGCCCTTTATTTATTCTACAAAAGATTACTACAAATTCTTGCCTTTAATTATAATGGCGGCGATGGCGATTTTGAACGTTTTAATTTTAATTCCTTTACCGGAAACTTTAGAAATGGATTTAACTGATAATTTAAAAGATTTGGAGATGAGGTAAATTAAATTTTATTTTTAATTTGATTAAATAAAAATGTGTTTTTAAGGACTATTAATGAGGAAGGTATCGAAAATGAGAGATTTTTGGAAAATAACCAAAGAAATAAGGATTAAGAGACATAAGTATTTGTTGTATGTATTTAAATTGTATTTAAATAATTTTATTTTTTAATAAAAAAATTAGAAGTTCCAACCTTAGTGTTAGGTTCTTATTCATCAAAGATAAAACGATTTATTTTTAAGTTTCTACAAATGTCATAAAGACTTAAGAGGAACGCTGTGAAGTTTATGACAGTCATTTTGGATATTCAAACCCAATATTTTGAAAGATTCATCAAAATCCAAAAGCCGTCAAATGCTCTAAATCAAATATATTGAGCAAGGCAGATCCTGGAAAAATCTATAGAATACAACAAAACAGCATACATATGCACCCAGATATAAAAAACATTATAGTCGAGTTAAATGCGGACAATTGTACCTAAATACAAGTGGAAGGTGTGAAGATAACTTTTGGGAGGGATCTGGGAAAAAGAAAGGTTATGTTTGAGGGCTTTGTATGGAGCACAATGTTGTACGGCGCAGAAGTATGGGAATAGAGAGAACGCACAACAAGGAATGTTGTAGGATGTGCAAATAAGGTATTAGAGCTGGGTAGTAGGGTTGGCAAGGGAGACTCCAAGGTATATAGTAAGGGAAGAGGTTAAGGTGGATTTAATAAGAGTGGAGACTGGGAGAAGAGCAGTGAAATACGAGGAAAGGATAGAGGGAAGGCCGCATTGAGAGGAGATTAATATATGGGCAGGGAGATAGGGAAGGATATTATAATAATAATAATAAACTTTATTTCCATTTCCAAAACAAGTATATATATATATATACAAACAAACAGTAAAAAACCAAAACGATATACATAGAAATGAAAATTGGCGATGTTTCGTCTGACGCAAAATTGCGACAAGACGCTTTTCAAACATAACCTTTAGATTACATTAAACACAAAAAAAAAGAAGCACAATTGATCAAATGAACTCAAAAAATAAACTATAAACAACAAAAGAACAACGATAAATTAAATTTTCCCTAACCTTAAAAAAGAGAAAAAAAAAAGATAAAACAAAAACTTAATATTATATGAAATGCAGACCCATCATCGAACGAAGCAGAAAAAACAGAGAAACAACAGTTCACTGTTACATTGAATAATTCACTGAAACAGCCACAGAGCTTGAAACTGCGACAGGCGTTAGACACGAAAGCCAGAGAGAGCACAGAGGTATCGTGTGTACTTGATTTTAAATTGTTTGGACGCGCACTTTCTAAACTCATTTGGTAGCGAATTGTATTTCAAGACTATCTGATATGAGAAGCATCGTTTAAAAAACTCTATCCGGTGTGCAGGTATTTCAAGCAAGCCTCTATGTCTGAGATTGAGATTATGCACATCTGTACGATAAGTTAATTTTTCGTACAGATATGGTGGTGACTTATTGGTGATAATTTTGTGATACATACATAAACAATGCAATAAACGTCGATTCTTCATGTTTAACCACTTCACTTCTTTTAATTTGTACGATATAGGTTGACGGCTACGAATAGCATATATCAATCTCAGACACGATTTTTGCATTTTCTGTATTCTACCCACATCCACCGCTGACAAAAAAGCGCCATAAACAGTGTCGCAATAGTTAAACCTAGACAGCACTAGTAGGTCGCATAGTAGTCTTTTTGTATTTTGATTTAGTGAAAACCTGTTATTAAAAATTACCTTTAGTGCCGCGAAGGCCCTCTGTATGGTGAGATTGATATGCTTTGTAAACGACAGCTGACCGTCCATTATTACACCCAGACTTTTCACTGTATTTTGTACTTCAATATGTTGTCCATCTATAACTAAGGTTATTGGGCCTAAAAGTGAGCGCGCATGATCCGTGCCAAAGACAGTAGCTGTAGTTTTAGCGCTATTGATGTGTAGGGAGTGATCTCTTGAGAATTGTAAAATATTTGATATATCGTTGTTAATAATATTCATGGCGCGTTGAAGATCTGAAGGTAGAAACGAGTAATAAATCTGGGTGTCATCAGCGTACGAGTGAAAATTACAATGTTTTAAGCGTTCTGACATTGTAGATGTATATGTATTGTATAGAATAGGACTCAGAATACCACCCTGCGGTACACCAGAGACCAGGGGCTGTGGACGGGACAGTTGACCATTCAGAATCACTCTCTGTGACCTACCCTTTATATACTGGGAAAGCAGTGAGAGGGAATTCTCACCGAGACCGCTGTAATGCAAGATGGAGATAAGGGTATCAATGTCGATTGAATCAAAAGCTTTGGAATAATCGATGAGGACCAAGACTGTAACCAGGCCCCTGTCAGAGGCGCGGACGATGTCATCACAAACATGCAGTAAAGCTGATTTATAGTTAAGCATATTATAGGATATTCAATAACTGGGATCGGCAATAGAAATATGGAGAGAACTGAGGGTTAGGGACAAGGACATACAGAGGCAGGAGAGAAGGTCATAGATACGGGAAGGAAGATATAATGTAAGGTATGGGGAGATAGTAACAGAGGAATTGCCAAAGTATTTGTTGATGGAAGGAAACGGAGAAGGGACGAGATTCCATTGTGGCAATGAAGAGAGAGGGAACATAGATAGGCTGTGTGGACAGAATTGGGGGACGCTGGAACACATGCTGGGAAGGTGTAGCGAGCTGAGGGAGGAGGCAGATTTTGGGAGAGAGGGGTGAGGGCAAGAGATGGATGAGGGAGGTGATTGGGGTGAGATTAGAGGGTGTGTAGATAGTAAACAATAAAGCGCTTATTACTATTATTCAGTGTTGTTAAATACCCGGGTATTTATTTTCAAGGGTAAATTTCCTGGATATATACCCTGGGGCCTGGGGTATTTACCCATGATGGGTATTTAGAGGTATTTATAAAATTTAAATTTAAATTGAGTTGATAGCAGTTTTGCAAGCATTTCAAGAATACAGAGTCGATTATCGATACACCAAACTTGTTTACAACATCTACAAGAATGCTACAATGACGGTAAAACTGCCTAAAATTACTGATTGTGAGTAAAACAAGGCGATACAATGTTGAACCCAATTTGTTCATCACAGTCCTGGAGAATGCATTTAAACAACTGGATTGGACCCAAGAAGGCATAAACATTGATGGCAAATACCTAAGTAATTTATGCTACGCGGACGATATAGGTCTTATTTTGGATAGCCTTGGAAAGATGAAAGTAATGGTGAACGACTTAAAGGAGGTGTGTGCAAGAGTCGGGCTACATATTAACGTAAAGAAATCAAAATTTATGACAAATCTTGTTCCCAAGTCTAACATCAACATTGGTGATAATGAGATTGAGAGGGTTGACACCTATGTGTATCTTGGCCATGAGGTTCGTGTATGGAGAGATAATCAAATAAGTGAACTAAACAGAAGCCTACGAGAAAATTAGAGACATCTTCAAGAGTGATAATCAATGCGTGTTTCCGCTTATGACGTACGGCTCCGAAACATTAACATTAACGGTAGCCACTGCCAGGAGGCTCAAAGTAACGCAAAGACCGAAATGAAGACCTATGAAGAAGAACTGGCGCAAATGATATGGTCAACATCGTGGCGAAGTTCAACAATAGAATATTCAGAATACAATCGAATGGAACAGAATAGGGGAGGCCCATGTCCAACAATGACTTGATGATAATAATCATACTGACTTGATCTAATCTAAATTACATCAGATTCGTCTGATGGTAATAAGTCTTCGATTATTAACAATTCCCCGTCTTCAACGTCCATTTCATCATCATCTTCTTTATTTTTTCGGAATTTCATATATTTTTACTTGTTTCACTTTTATACGTACTGTTTGGGTATTTACCCTGGGTCGGGATAAATACCCATTTTATAAATACCTACCCGTCAGATATTTACCCAGCGCCCATCACTGCTATTATTACAGGTGGAAGGCAGAAAGACACGAAAAATACCTATGCAGACAGGAATAAGACAAGGTTATAACTTAAGCTCTACTCTTTTCAATCTGCTTATCGACGAACTAATAACTTAAGTAAAGAAGACACTACCGTGTTGACCTGGGAGGACGAGGACAGTCTGCAGAGAATGCTGTTTCAATTTGAAAAAAGAGCTACCAAGTGCCTTATCAAAATATCGGTAGCAAAGTCTAAAGCACTATCCATATCGAAAGAGCTGAGAAAATGCAAACTGGCAAATATATGGGTGAGTCAGAAAGAATGGGAAATCCGAATACCGGAAACACTAGATACCAAAATATGACGATTTAATCCAACATTTCTTATATAGATATCGGTGGTTTTCGAGGTGGTTGTTGAAAGTAAAATTCTTATATCCAAATTTCTTGATAATTTTGAAGCTTTTTGTAGTATTAACATAAAATTTGGTAGCTTTATGTTTTCGAGCATGATAAATACGATTTGGAAACTTGTTTTGCGATTGCTCGTAGATGGCGCTAAATATACACTGCTTGTTTGATAAATCAAATCATAAGTTTTTTGGCTGTCGAGCTACGACTAATAAGAGCTGCAAATCACAATTTAACATAAAAAAGGTAGTACTTTTAAATGTATTTTTACTTCTTAAATTTTTATTTTTTAACATAAGCAAAGTTCGCTCATGTTTCGACAATTGCTTGTTAATTTTCAACATTGTTCTAATTCCCGTGTGCAATAATCATCTTTACCAACAGTAAAGTTATAACCAATTTGAAAATGCCACGACTTCATGAGTTTTCTAATAGCGCATATCACTATTAGAAAACTCATTTGAGTTTATATGCTTTGATATAAATATATGATATGATATGATTTGTTGTTTTGCTCAATCCAATTGTAATAGTTTAGCAGCAGCCTGAAGATATTTGGAATTATATCCACTTCGAAGGGAACCTAATCATAAGTTATTTAGGAATCTGTACAATTGCCTTGGCGAAACGGGATCTTTTCGTCCTAAAAGTAGCATTTGTTCGACAAAAAAAATTTGCATTGCCGAAGAAGAGATTCTCTCGAGTTGCAGAAAATCCATCTGTAAGTACACGCCGATTAAGTATTGCAACCGGGATAAGCCAATCGTCAGTGTGTAGTTTTAAAGAAAGAAAAAATCAGGCCATATGATCATGCTCCCGTTCTAATCATGCGACGTTTACAAGACGAGGTGTTTTCAACTGGAAAGACAATCACTTATGGGATCCCGTGAATCCACATGCTGTGAGGGAAAGACATTTTCAACGCGAGTTTAAAATAAATATTTGATGTTGTGTAATCCAATTTTTTCATTGGTCCATTTGAATTCCTTCCGAAATTAAATGGACGTGTGTATTTAAGTTTTCTTGAAGATCATTTACACGAGCTTTTCAATGACTCAGATTATTACATGATATCAGATTTATGGTTGTAATTCACCATAGCTCCACTGACAAAATAGTCATGACTTGATTTATCAAACGAGAAGTGTGTATCTAGCGCCCTTTACGAGCAATCACAGAACAAATTCGTATTTGTCACGCTCGAAAACATAAAACTACCAAATTTTATGTTAATAGTACAAAAAGCTTCAAAATTATCAAGAAATTTCGAAATAAGAATTTAACCGTCAACAATCATCTCGAAAACCACCGATATCTGTATAAGAGATGTTGGATTAAATCGTCATATTTTGGTATCTAGTGTCTCCGATATTCGGATTCTCCATTCTTTCTGACCCAGCCTGTATAATAAACCGATATGAGTTTTAAATATCTCGGTGTCATCATACAAGTAGCAGAAACCTCCGCGAGGATGTCAAGGTTCAAACAACCAAAGCAGTCTTAATATCGGGGTATTTGCGAGATATAATATGGCGAAACAAACACATGTTATGGCTTGCGCTGTTTAAATAACGGCTGAAACCTCTACAACAAAAAGAATCGTACTGACAGCAGAGATGAGGACCTTACGATCCATAGCAGACTACACCCTGAGGTACCATAAGAGAAGTGAAGAAATCAGAGAACTCTGCGGCATAGAATAACCAGAAACGACACTGTCGATTCATTTGATGTTGGCGGTACCTCGTTCTATAAACTCGGTTTCAAATCCGCCATAAAATGGAGGGTCACCAAAGGCGCATATTAAAATGAAAAGGTTATTGGATAATTTACCACCGATAACAGTAATACCTTAGTGACCCTCTATTTTATGGCGGAATACTCCCAGTGTCAGTTCTCGTTATTCTGTGTGTACGGTATCCAAGATATAGTCTGATGGTTCTGAACCAGACGTCGCGTATGGTGGGACCATATTAAGCGGATGGATGACAACAGATTGCCGAAAATTGCCTGAGATGATATCCCAAGATGAAACAGACTTTCTGGACGGCCGCCCACAAGGTGGTATGAAAGCTGGAATTCATTATCCCAGTCACGTCTCTTGATTATAGAGTACAAGGCAAAGGCCTTAAAAGGAGGAAGAAGAAAATATATCAAGCTAAATATATCCTAAATATATACAGGGTGTTCATTTCAAAACGTTCCACCTCAATTTCTGTAAATCCGGAAGTTTAAAAAGAAAATCGCTGAAATAGGTAAAGAATAAAACCAAGGGGGACAACTTTTTATGCAAAAATTGACTCACTCACTTCAACCCCCCGCCGCCAGAAACCAACCCCTTAAAAATCTTAAATGGAAAGGGGTGTCAAGTGATACCTCATTTTAGAGGTCTTTTAAGGTACTACATGTTAGTATTTATTTTTTTTTAATTGATCGATTCGTTTTCGAAATTTTTGCGAAAATCTTTGTTTTATATTTCCCGCTTTAATTAATATTAAAAACTTTAATCACCTTCTTAAAAGCAAGAATAAGTAATCTTTTATTATTAATTTATAAAATTAAATTACCATGTTCGTTTTTACAACGACCATTAAACCTTTATTATTTCGGAGCAATCGGAAATATTTAAGAAAACTAAACACGTATAATTATGAATTAAACTAAATTTTATTGAAAGTATTTTACATTAAACCTGTATGAAAATTACTCTTGACTCGAATGGCCAAAAAAGGAAAAAAAGAGACGAAATGTTTCTCTTTCTACGAGTTATAGGCAGGCTCACAGTGCGAGAAAAGAATAAAATAAAAGTGCAATTCTAAACATAAGTTTATTTGGTTATTACTTAAACAACTTTGTGTTATCCACTTAACAAAGTTATTTAAATAAAACAGCAATAATGGTTTACAGTTTGCAGGAAAGGATTGAAATTGTATTAATGGTCATGAAGAAATTCACTCAGACTGGGTCCGTTGCCAACATAAAACATAATGAGTCGAGAGTTTTGAATGAAACCGCTCAACTGGAAGTGTTGGGTCATTTCGGTATCAACCCCAATACTTCATTGCGTCAGGTATCTCGTGCAACTGGTATATCCTTGGGTTCTGTTCATAAAGTTGTAAAACTTCACAAATTCCATCCTTATAAATTGAAAATACATCAAGAGCTAACTGAAGACGATTTTGACAGGAAAATACAGTTTTGTGAAGAAGTGACCACTATTATTAATAATAACAACGTTTTTGTGAAAAATATCTGCTTTAGTGATGAATGCACTTTTTCTTTAAATGGATTTGTAAATAAACGTAAGCAGATATTGGGGTAATGAAAACCCTCATCTGACTGTAGAAGGGCATACACAATATCCTGAAAAAGTTAATGTATGGGCCGGCATTTTGGGAGACCAAGTGATTCGTCCAGTGTTTATCGATGGAAACTTAAACGGCGAAGTGTACTTGGATATTTTAGAAAATACTATCAATCCACTAATTACGGAAGCTCTCGAGAATCAGTTGGATAGAGAAGAAAATGCCTTACTTGATGAGAATGAATTACATTTTCAACAAGACGGAGCTCCTCCTCACTATGTTCTCCCAGTACGACAGTGGTTAGATAATACGTTTCCAAACAGATGGATAGGTCCTATAGAATGGCCAGCCAGATCACCAGATTTGACGCCATTAGACTTTTTTTTATGGGATCATTTAAAGTCTGTTGTATTTACCCCTCAACCTCAAAATTTAGAAGAACTTCGTCAGAGAATTACTGCAGCTTGCCGTGGAATTCAAAGGGAAGTTTTTGAAAATGTGCGCCGTAGTTTTGAACAACGGTTGTACCATTGTTTAGCTAATAACGGACAACACTTTGAACAATTATTAAGTTGATTTTCTCTGCAAAAAGTTTTTGTACATAATTAAATAACTGAAAATAAAATAGAACGTTTCAAGCAGTTAAAATTTGTTTAAGTAATAACCAAATAAACCTAAAAGAAAAGAAAAATGAAACAGAAATCGTTTTTTCTAAATATCTCTGACAGACGCCAGGCAAGCTAGCCAACGTAGCTATATCATTGTCAAAATAACCTAAATATCAAAGATTTCGGATTGCTCCGAAATAATAAAGGTTTAATGGTCGTTGTAAAAACGAACATGGTAATTTAATTTTATAAATTAATAATAAAAGATTACTTATTCTTGCTTTTAAGAAGGTGATTAAAGTTTTTAATATTAATTCAAGCGGAAAATACAAAACAAAGATTTTCGCAAAAATTTCGAAAACGAATCGATCAATTTAAAAAAAATAAATACTAACATGTAGTACCTTAAAAGACCTTTAAAATGAGGTATCACTTGACACCCCTTTCCATTTAAGATTTTTAAGGGGTTGATTTCTGGCGGCGGGGGGTTGAAGTGAGTGAGTCAATTTTTGCATAAAAAGTTGTCCCCCTTGGTTTTATTCTTTACCTATTTCAGCGATTTTCTTTTTAAACTTCCGGATTTACAGAAATTGAGGTGGAAAGTTTTGAAATGAACACCTGTATAGTTAGTTATTTAGGCTTTATGGGACACAATTCATAACAGATATGTTATGCAGGAAAAGATAGAATTGAACATGCCGTAAATCTTAAGGTATGTCCACAACAAAGAAACACAGGGGAACATTTTGTTCCTGATTGTTGTAACCTGTTTAGGAAGCAGAAACAATAACAAATTTATTGTAAACATTCTGTCCACACCAAGAAAACTCATTTTAATCTCCCATCACCGTGTTGCCACAACAAGAAACTTTCCGTCTACGTAAGGTTAGTGTATTTTTCAGTATTTGAATATGATGTGGTGCGATGATGATTTGATTGAAAGTTCGTAAATGTTGGATTAGGCCGACTCTTTTAGAAAGAAATACACAGACTATAATAATATCATATATTATATCATGTGCCTTATGATGTAACGATCTTTGTATATCTCAATTAAATGTATAATATTTTCGGTAGACCACTGGAAAGACATATTTTCTGCAAACATGTTTCGGAAACAAGTTACAACGTGTCCACACTGCGGCCGAAACAAAAATGTTTACACATGTTTCTAAATTTCCTAATGATATTTATCGCTAAATACGGAAACAAGCAACTTGTAGGAACATTAGTTTTTGCAAACTTTGAGATACAAGTTCCAGGTATAAGCAACATAAACACAATGTTCTTTTGTGTTCTTTTCGGTGTGTACGTAGATTTAGTAACATCAAGTTTCCAACAAATCAATAAATAAAGTATTAAAAAAATTAAATAAAATTAAATTATGTTACAAAACGAAACACGTGTTGTTAATATCTTAATTGAGTAGTTTAATTGTTAAAAAAAATATGTCGTAGAAATTTTGCCATGAACAAAGTCTATTATTACGATTATACCAATTATACGCAACATAAGTTTTTTTTATGATATCGAAAAATGAGTAATGAGTATTGTGCTAACAAAATTTTATGTTTTGAGTTAAAGTTATGTGGGGTTTGGTATTTACCATTCCCCTTTCTGGACAAAATTGAAAAAGAACTTATCGCATACTACATGCGTAAAAGCATAAAAATTACTTCAAATTTGTTAACTGTTATCACCAATAAAACATTTAATTCAATAAGAGATGTTATATCCCATCTATTAATTGAAAGATTTTATCATTCAAAAGGATTCTTTATAAACGAGTCCTACGAATTTGTTTACAAGTTCTCTTTTAGATGGCGCTACCAGTAAACTCAATCGAGTTGTGTATAAATGAAGTTGAACTTCTATAAATAATATAATTCATAAAAAAACGAAGTTTATTTAAATAAAATAATTATTTTTGGTATTAATAATAACCTAATAATCAAGAAAAATTATCATTTTCTTTGTTTAACATCATCATCAAGAGATGACGCTACTAGAAAACTTAAATGAGATATGTATAAATGAAGTTGAATTTCTATAAATAATTTAATTCATATTAAAACCAAGTTTATTTAAATAAGATAATTCGTTTTAGTAATAATAATAACCTAATATCCAAAAATTATCCTTTTCTATGTTTAACATCATCATCAAGAGATGGCGCTACGAGAAAGTTTGAAGCAATTATATATAAATTAAGTTGAACTTCTATAAATAATTTAATTCACAACAAACTCTAACGAATATAATGCGAACTCTAACAATGGATGTTCTGCTTAGCCTATTTCCTTTGCATTTGTATATAGAGAAAGTGGCTATTTACAGATTTAAGCAATAAACTGTTCCGACATACCCTATCAATGGGCTGCGGAAGACATTATAAGCACAGATACTGTGCTATCAATGCGGCCAAATTTGGTGGTATCACTATCAGTAATTAATGTTCGATATCAGATTGTACTGCCTGAACGGCAGTCTTGGAGGAGAAAGGATTTTGAACAAAAAGTTATATGAAAGACCCCCTTAATTTTTGCTTTCGCATCAATTTAGAAACACCTGTGTATTCAACAAAAAGATAATAAAAAATAACACATTCTTAGGAATAAGAAAATATAACATATATAGGTATAATAACTATTACACATAATGGAACATTTAAAGATTAACCTTTCTGCACTTTTCTGCAGCAAAGTTCTTTATTTCATTATCACATTTCAAATCTTTGGCCAAATCACTATTTATTATTGCCATAATTGTTAAATAATTTAATGTTTCATTTGACATGGTTGTTCTATATTTATTTTCTATATAAGACATTCTAACAAAATTATCGCTCCGACTCGCAGCTCGTCATTGGTAACGTTAAAAAAAATTTTAAGGTTGTGTAAGAATTACGAAAAACATCGACCAGTTTCTTGTTAAACATCAATTTGAATATATCACTGCAAGACTTATACAATTGGTCTACAATTGCGACTTTAGTTGAGTTAATTCATTTAATAAATCTTCGTCAATATCATCGGAATAATAAGCGATGACATCTTGCGCATTTTCCAGGTCAATTTTCCCTCTATTTTTGTCTTGTATGTATGTAGTTTTACGTGGGGGTAAGTTTCTTCACAGCACTTAGGTCGATGATCGCATTGGCTGCTATGCCTATAGCAGTTAATTTGGCTTGAGCAATCGTGCAATACGATCCTAACGAAGTGGAAATGTGCAGCTAGGGATCGTGCGTGAAAATTTCCGCTCCGGAACCTCCAGCCTTCTTTGATCCATCAGTGTAGATGGTCAGCGTTTTGCCCGAGCTTGAGTTGCTCTGGGGTATCGTTTCAATACCAAAGTGTGGCTTGCCTAAGAAAGCAAGTGTAATGTAGTCTGTGCGCGCTTTAAGGAGGGGTTGTTTACGAACAGCTTCACTCCAGAGCTTGCTCCGGACTATTCCCATTTTAACAACCTGCTTATCATTTTCTGATCGCAATCGAAGCAACGCCATCAAGGCCACCTCCCTGATAAAAATATCTAGGGGCAGAACGTTCAACATAGTCTCCATCGCATTCGTAGGTGTAGATCCCATAGCGCCTGTGATTAGCAGACAGGCCAGTCGTTGCAATTGATGCAGCAATTTAGCTTTATATCCATGTTTTAGTGCTGAGCACCAAACTATGGCTCCGTGAGCTACCGTGGGTCTTATCACAGAAGTGTAGATTTAGTCCCTAAGTATTACCAATAGAATTCTTTTGAAAAAACTTTCTTATAATATTCCCAATGGTTTAATTAACTGGATTTCTTCGTATATATACGGTAGATTACAAGCCGTTGCCATTAATAATTATTGCTCAACATTCAGATATATTACTTCCCTTGTAGCCCAGAGCAGCCATCTGGGACCTATTTCTGCTTTACATCAACGACATTCATACCTGCTTTTACCACTCAAAATTTCTTCTGTATGCCGACGACAGCAAGATATTTGCTCGCTTGAAGACTGTACAAAGTTGCAAAGCGACTTGGACAGACTACAAGCATATTGTACAATTAATAATCTTTATATTAATTATGACAAGTGCAGCAAGATTACTTTCACACGTAAACGCTATCCTACCGCTTTTGATTACTTGCTTGGTTCTAACACACTCAAACAATCCGAATGCGTTAGCGATCTTGGCGTTCTTTTCGACTAGAAAACTTATTTTCTCCGCTCACATTGATTCTATTATTAACAAGGCCTCCCGGATGCTCGGCTTTTTATGTCGTACATGCCGACCCTTCACTGATCTATCCTGTATTCGTTCACTTCATTTCGCCTATGTGTCTTCAGTACTTAACTATGCATCTACAGTTTGGAACCCCCAATATCGCATTTACATTGATCGCTTGGAGTAAGTACAAAAGCGTTTTCTTAGGTACCTTGCACACAAATTTTTCTTATCTTACTGCGACTACGTCGAGCGATGCATAGTTTTCAGCATCCCGCAAGCTTTCCTCCAGGCGCAATATAAATGATTTTTCTCTACAAACTTGTTAACGTTATTGTTGACTGTTCCACGATACTCTCTGAGATACTGGCTTGACCAGTCTGCATCCTAAACACACTTAAATAAATAAATAAATAAATAGCCATTCGGCAGTGGGTCAGTACATTCGTTGTTTTTTTGGTTTTGCAACTAATGTGTGATGTCCAAGTTAGTCCTTTGTCCAAGATAACACCCAGATATTTCACCTCTGAAGCAAAGGTTAATGGATTATTACAGAAATTGGGTGGCGTTAAGTGTCCCAGTTTCTCCTGTTTAGTGAAGAGAAAATTGTCAGGTTCACCACTTAACAAGATAGCCACGTCATCGGCGTAACAAACTGTGAAGAGATATTTATTGTTTAACTTACGAATGAGATCATCAACGATTAAGCACCAGAGAAGCGATGAGAGTGACAGCTCTCTGTACTGTGTGACCTGTCGCCTTAGCCTGAACAACTCTGCTTGCTAGCATTGTTTTTATCCAGCCCGCGATGACCAATGGCACTCTTCGAGATTCCAGTACCAGGTTAATGCTACTAAAGGTGGTTTTGTCAAACGCTCCCTCTATGTCGAGGAAAGTTCCCACAATAGACTCTTTCGAATCAAGTGTTTGCTCGATGCGCCCCACTACCATGTGTAGGGCGCTATCCACAGATTTACCTTTAATATAAGCATGTTGGTGCAAGTGCAAAGGAAACGCTTTAAGTACATTTTCTCTAATGTAATGTTCACATAGTCTTTCAAGTGTCTTTAAAAGAAATGATGAGAGACCCACTCTACCAACTCATTCTGTACAACCTGGTTGGCTATCTGTCAGTCGTGGCTGGTACGAGAGTTGTTAAATTCCACGTGGTGTAGAAGCGTTGAAAAGAACCTGGAAAATGAACATCCATTAGTAAATGCAACGATTCTTGTGGATCCTTGGCAAAACTGCCATCAGACATTTTTGGAATATCACAACAGTGATTTAAGCCGCGAGATAGTATTTTGTTTAAGAGTGTGGCCTCAGCAGCACTTTTCACCTCTTCACAAAAACCTCCCAGGCTTGTCGTTTCTTCTATCGTAGTAAACGTTCGAACTGTGACTAGTGTGTTTTGAACAAAGTCCAGTCAGAATTCAGTCTAGTTTGTTTTGCTTTATTGAAAGCTTTTCTGCAAGTGACCCTCAGTGAATGTAGATCAGGAATCCACCCTTCCTCTCTCCTCCACAATTCTCTCAGGACATGCACTGTGGAAGGCTTGAGTTAGTGTGTCACCCACGAGGTTTGAATATTTCCAGGGAGGGCATCTGGAAAATCTCGCAATTGCTCATTTAGACAGCTTGCAAAAATGCTCAAGTCAGTCCGCTTTGGATCCCCGACCCTCTTTTTCAAGAGCATAATTGGTCCTAAATCAAAAGTGATCCATCTATGGTCAGACATAGACGCCTCCTGGCAGACACACCAGTTGCTAATCTTTTGAGATACGTTCGCTGATGACAAGGTCAAATCAATAATCGTCTGACACCTAACATTGACGAACGTAGGTTCATAGCGTTGGTTGGTTATTTCCAAGTCATTACTCGTAATAAATTCAAGCAAGGTCTTACCTCTAAAGTTTCCTTCGTCACATCCCCAGGCAATAGAATAAGCGTTGGTGTCGCAGCCTACAATGAGTAGATGAGAGATATTTTTGTCTTGCAAATCCATTACAAATTTAAACCTGTTACTAAATACTTTATAGGCATTATCTCTTTTATTTAACTCCATGATCAACTTGTCTAAAACTACAATTAGTGTTTCCCGATTAAATTTTTCAATTCCACGCAATAAGATCTTTTATGTATATCACTGTAGTCTTTTTCTACATCTGTATCCAATTTTTTCGCCACCTTTTTAATTCTCTTAATCTTTCATCTGATTGCTCCCATATGTGGCTAACGAATATTACTAATGAACTAATTAATTTCATACCTTCATTATGTATGGGTTTGCAACTTTTCGCCAATTGCATTAAATCTCTCTAAATAATTTCCGCCCAAAATATCGTTAAAATTGCGGTTTCTAGCTTTTTTAAATTATTATGTAATATTTTGAGCTTCTTTTCGAACATCGAGCTTTTCATTTGTATTCTCACTAAATCTTTTTAGTATTGCCATAACTATCTTTTAACACTCTGACATCACCATAATGGCAAGACCAGCTACAGTGATACAATAAAGTCTACATACAACCCGAAAATGATAATATTTCAGTTCCCGAAATGTAATTCAATGAAATTTGTTAACAAAATATGTAAGAAGTCCACATTATTTCCATATTTTACATAAAAACTATATAAGTTATTATTAATCAAGGGGAACACAAAACATAATCATATCTTTAACTCAAAAAAGTCTACATACAGTCCTAAAAAAAAGTCTATCAGTGTCCGTTATAGCTCAATGAAAAGTCTAGTGTTAGCCTAGTGTTAATCTAAATATAGTTCTAGGTCTAGTGTTAGTTCATGTTCATGATACTTTCTAGTGCTTTAGTGTTAGTTCTAGTTTTACACTGGCACTATCACTAAAACTAAATCAAGACCTAGAGCTAGAATAATTCTTGTTTAGCCGTCAATGAGAGACCTGCGGCTAAATCCGAATGTTTCTAGTTCTAGATCTAGTGTTAGTTCTAGTTTTGCACTATCACTAGAACTAACACAAGACCTAGAACTAGAATAATTCGGGTTTAGCCGTCTTGAGAGACGTGCGGCTAAATCCGAATGTTTCTAGTTCTAGATCTAGTGTTAGTTCTAGTTTTGCACTATCACTAGAACTAACTCAAGACCTAGAACTAGAATAATTCGGGTTTAGCAGTCTTGAGAGACGTGCGACTAAGCCCGAATGTTTCTAGTTCTAGGTCTATTGTTAGTTATAGAGACAGTTGTAAGTAGCGCTAGTTAGCATAAGATATCACTATGTTGAATATTTTTATTGAACTAAAACTAGAACTGACACTAGACCTAAACCCGAATCACTATAATGAATCACTACAACTAACACAAGATCTAGAACTAGAATAATTCGGGTTTAGCCGTCTTGAGAGACGTGCGGCTAAATCCGAATGTTTCTAGTTCTAGATCTAGTGTTAGTTCTAGTTTTGTACTATCACTAGAACTAACACAAGACCTAGAACAAGAATAATTCGGGTTTAGCCGTCTTGAGAGACGTGCGGCTAAATCCGAATGTTTCTAGTTCTAGATCTAGTGTTAGTTCTAGTTTTGTACTATCACTAGAACTAACACAAGACCTAGAACTAGAATAATTCGGGTTTAGCCGTCTTGAGAGACGTGCGGCTAAATCCGAATGTTTCTAGTTCTAGATCTAGTGTTAGTTCTAGTTTTGTACTATCACTAGAACTAACACAAGACCTAGAACAAGAATAATTCGGGTTTAGCCGTCTTGAGAGACGTGCAACTAAATCTACTGCTGTAGCCTTCACTTCGCAGCACAAGTCGAGCTGTTTGGACTTTGTATTAAAATAAAATAGACTTCTAATATCCTTCGTTTAAAAAATTCCTTGAATTAAATTTCAGGAGGTAAGAAATTATCATTTTCTGGGGTGTGTGTAAACATTATTGTATCACTGTAGCTTCGCTCAAACTTTTTCTTGAAAATTTAAGTTTTTCTTCATTATTTAAGAGTTCCAATCTATGGGAAGAAGCAGAAGAGGACGCATATACAGTGTGTTCATTAATTATCGTACCCGACGTCATTGTAGCATGTATGCAACCAATATCACAGTATTGGTATTGCGATACGCGATTTGCATCAATAGATGGCGCTAAACGCTTGAATCAAAATTTATTTATTTGTCGTTAGATGACACTATCCAATTCTATCTTTGTTAAATCAAAATTTCTTTTAATTCATGTATCTCATAATCAAAGAAAATTATTAATTTTAGTAAATTAAAAAAAAATTGTTCAAAATTTCTGAAAAAAAATTCCTAAAAACCCAATTCTTGACTTGCTTATTTTATGGATACTTCATAGGGTTCTTTATGGGTACTTTATTGGTACTTTATGGGATTTTTACCGTCCCAATAACACGAGAAAAGTCGTCTTCTTTCCTCTCTTTTATCGTCGTTTTCGTCCGCTCCTCTTCTTTCAACCTACACAACCAACGATTGTGGTTCTTTTGCGCTCTTAAATTCGAATAAAAACGTACACTCGTATTAAATTTATTATTCGTTTCGTAAAACCAGTTTTCCTCGAATAACATAGTAGAAGTGAATCCTAAAATGAGCACGAGGGCGTAAAATGCGTTGAAAAATCGTCGAGGAACTTTCGAGACCGTCAACTTGAGTTGATTTTTCGAACCAATTTTACTTGGAAGCTTCATAATAAACTGGTTAATTTATTATTTGATTCCTTTAAAAAATATATTTTTCGTTTACGGTTTAATATTTAATTAAATTGCGATTGAAATGAAAGTAGAGGGGAGTTTTAGTTTTATTTGAAATGAATGAAACATTTTTATGTCTTTGTCTTTTATATCTTTTCCAAGATCGAGGTGAATAATAATAAAAGTTTAAGTTTTATTAAGATCTTTTAACTTTATTATCTACTGTTTGTTTTCGAAAAATTACAACTTTAAATCTTCATTTAATCTCACTATCTTTAGTTTTATCTTTAATGCTGAAAGTTTTATAAAGATTAATAATTTATTTTTGATTTGGTCGTTTCAACTTTAAATAACCATGACTTATTGTAAATTAATTACCAAATTAAAAATCAATTGGAAACAATAAATAATGCTTTACAAAACGTGTTAAGACACAATTATCTCTATTGATTGTTATTAGATATCTATAAAGAATAGAAATCGATTATTACCTGCACAATTTTTAGGTTCTATTGTGTCTTGATTTAACTTTAATTACTTCTTACCCCGGTTAAAATCACAAACATTTTTACTTTTTAAATCTAAATCCAAGAATTTCATTTCTTAACTTACGTCTAATCAAAACTCAAATTTGCTTTTAAAATCACTCATTTTTCGAACATTAAACAAATTTAAATGTTATTAAACTACTTCCGAAAACTTCACAATTAAGTTAAACAAATTGTGCTAAAAAAAATAAATAAGTTGAAACATTATATTGATTTACAATAAATTCTACAGACATGGTTCACTAAACCACCACAAAATTTATTTTACGAACTCACCCCAATTTATAAATTTACGATTTCAAATTTTATTATTTTATCAATTTGTCGCTAATAAACAACACGTGTAAATTTATTTGTTTTTATTACTGCATCGTTAATTTAACACAAAATTAAAACTGCAACAGTTATTTTAAACACAAATTTAATTATAGATCACTCCTCAATAGTTCATTCATCACTTATTTTTTTAATAAAACCAGATAAATCGCTTTTGTTATCGTCGAAACGAGAACGCTTCGAGAACAAGAAAGTTGTTTTATTAAAGAAAAATTAGTTCGCTTTTAAATTATTTTTATCTGGAATACACAAGTTAATTAATTAAGATAAAACTCGGACTCGAATGGAACAAATGATATTAAACAATTAGTAACTATAATTAAGTGTTTGTTGTGTTATCGAGGTCTTTTTCCCCGGCTTAAGCAGATGCGTTGTGTTTGAATAAAATCTAGGAAAAGGTTATTGACTCATTAATCGAGTAAAATTCTTGCCAAAAGAATTTTATTGATTATATAACTTTATCGGATTCTTATCGATATTTGAGAAACTCCTTGAAATTCGAATTTTTTCGTTGAAAAGTAAACTTGGTGAAATAACAAAGATGATTCTTTGAAACGTCAGCGGATTCAACGTGCGAAACTTGATACGATAAGAAACATTTAATTCAATTTTGATTATGAAGTTCGCCCGCAATAGACAATTTACATTATTATTATTATTATTGCTGCCGGGCTGAGGAGAGCGGCCCCTCTCGTTACCGCGACCTATAAGATCTATTGTAACTTTAGCCCTCCAAAGGTTTAGGGCAAATGTAGGTCCTTAATGACCCTTAGTATTGTCCTGAGGTCTTGAACCTTTATGTCGGTAGGTGACAGGGGAGTTTTACCGAAGACGTTATGCGTTAGACGGCTTTTGGCGACGCAATTGCACAGTATATGTTCAGCAGTTTCTGACTCGTCGTTGCATAGTCGACAAGTTTGATCCTCAGCTTGTCTAATGTGGAAGAGGTGGTATTTTAGAGGCACATGGCCGGTCAGGTAGCCTGAGAGCGTTCTTAGATCCCCTTTGCTGAGGCATAAAACATCTTTGGTTTTGTTTTGCGACGGAATTATCATACTCTTCGCTTGTCTGTGACCTGGAAGTTCTTTCCAGCGTAAGGCTATCTTTGAAGCCTCCCAGTTGTTGATTGTTTGTTTTAGGTGGCTTTTTTGTAGTCCACATCCAGGTTGGGGTCCAATGAAGGGCGTGTTTGCTGCCTCTTTGGCCAGCTTGTCGGCCTTCTCATTGCCCTCAATGTTGCTGTGACCTGGAACCCACCATAGGGTAACATCATTGCCCCTAGCGAGTTCTTTCAGGTTGTTGGTACACTCTCTGATCAGTGCGGAGCCACACGTGTAGGCCTGAATTGCCTTTAAGGCGGCCCGACTGTCTGTGAAAATGTTTATGGATGCACCTTTTTGTCCTTTCTGTAGGTTCAAAGCGGTGCAGAAGTTTATAGCAAGAACTTCTGCTTGGAAAATTGTTAAGTCCGAGCTGAGGGGCAATTTGATGTGGCTATTTGGTCCACTGATGCCCATGCCTACTCCAGATCTTACTGTCTTTGAAGCATCGGTGTACCAGGCTAGGGCTCCTCTTTTTAGTTGAGGCCCTCCCTTCGCCCAATCATCCCTGCTACTAAATATGACTTTATACGGTTGATTATATTCCGTCGGTATGAGGTCCGTTTTAATTTCAATCAGGTGATTTAGACATGGGTCCTTGAGGATCTCGAGGTGTCCTCTGAGGTTACCCTGCATCAACTTGAGTGAAGAAACTGTTTTCAGTGATAAGGCACTTAAGGCTGCCTCCTTTTGTATATATATGTGGAGCGGTGTGAGACCGAGGGGCTTAGATAGGGCTTCCAAAGCAGCCGTCGGACAGGATCTCATTGCACCCGTTATGTTAAGACATGCTAACCGCTGGATTTGTGCCAGCTGTTGTTGAGCTGTCTTATGTTTTGTTTTTGGCCACCAAACCAATGAGGCGTCGGCGACCATGGGTCTGATTATTGCTACGTAAGCCCAATGAGCCATTCGTGGTTTGAGACCCCAGTTTCTTCCTAGGAGCCTGCGGCATATCTGGTTTGCCATGATGGCCTTTTTCCTCACCTTATCTAAGTGTGAGTTCCAGTTTAGTTTACTGTCAAGTATTACCCCTAGGTATTTAGTTTCTGTTTTGAGGTTAATAGTTCTGCTTTCAATGGATGCTTTTATTTGTAGCTTCCTTCTCCGAATGAAAGGGACTGTTTCGATTTTATTGGGATTGATGCTGAGCCCATTGCTTCTGCACGAAGTACTGGTGAGTAGTAGGGCTTTCTGCATTAGCTGAGTTATGATTGAATTATATTTACCTCGGATTGTGATTACCAGGTCATCAGCATACCCTTGTATCTTAAATCCGTTTTTAGTTAGGGTGTTCATCAAGTCATCAACTACCAGGCACCATAATAGAGGTGATAGCACTCCCCCTTGGGGAAATCCTCTTAGCGCCTTATAGTCAGCGACTCGCCTCCCAGACTGGCTGTGATCTGTCGACTTTTCAATATGGCTATACACCACTTGATTGTCGACGGATGTATGTCTTTTACGTTTAGAGCCTTCTCTATGGATTCATATGAGGTGTTATCAAACGCACCCTCTATATCTATGAAAGCACAAAGGGCTATCTCTTTGGTTGCAATTGCCTCCTCTAAGGTGCTAGTCAAAGCATGGAGAGCGGTAATTGTTGATTTTGCTTTCTGGTAAGCATGTTGGCTAGGGTGGAGTGGATTTGTGACAAGCACTCCATTCCTTAGGTATTGATCGATTACCTTTTCCATCCCTTTGAGGAGAAATGAAGTTAGGCTAATTGGTCTGTACGCCTTGGGGTCCGCGTTTGAACGCCTACCACCTTTAGGTATGAAGACCACCTTTACTTTCCTCCATAGAGTGGGTATATAGCTAAAGCTGTTGCTAGCTATATATAGGGATATTATAATTGGGAGAAGGTCTTCTAAGCCTTTTTGCAGAAAGATAGGCAGAATTCCGTCTCCTCCAGGCGATTTTAGGGGCTTGAAATTCGAGATAGCCCACCTTACTCTGTTGGGTGTCAAAATATTCCCAGCTGTGCTGCGAACCCTACCTGATGGACGGGTTATGTCCATTACTTCAGGGTCGGCATCTGCATGGGGGCAGACTTTTGAGGAAGGAAAGTGTGTACTCAGTAGGAGCTCCAACAATTCTTTAGCATCCTCTGTATATTTACCATCTTGTTTGCATAGGTGGCCTAGATCAGTGTTGTGATCTTTTGCCAAGATCTTATGCAGACGAGCAACTGTAGGCGTATTGTCTATGCCTTCACAGAAGCTGCGCCAGGTTTTTCTTTTGGCTTTGCGGATAGCCAAGTTATATTCCGTTAGGGCTTTTCTATAGAGATCCCATGTTTGCTCGAGTTTGGAATTCCTGACTTTATTATATAGTCTTCTAATCATCACTCGCTGGTTTTCAAGGTCCTTATTCCACCAAGGCACATTGGATTATGCTCTTTTGTGTTTTATTGGACAGCTTGATTCATACGCACTATGTATGAGATTGTTTAGTTGAAAAGAGGCTATTTCGAGATCCTCTCTGCTTTCAATCTTTGTTTTGATTTCATCAACCTCTTCGCTGATGTGTCTACAAAAAGAGCACCAATCAGTGAGTGAGGGGATTCTGAATTCTGTTTGTTTTGTCATGTCTGCTACAATGACAAAGCGAATATGCTTGTGATCCGCTAAAGTGATTTCACGTGAAACATGCCAGTTTGCGATTTGCGAACTGAGGCGAGGTGTGGCTAGGCTTATGTCTAGCACCTCTTGTCGACTCTTGGTAACAAAAGTCGGTTCGTTATCTCTGTTGAGGATACCTAAATTTGTACATTTACTCTTAAACCACCGAGATCGCTTGCGGGCGAGGCGCTACATCTTCCAAAACTGACGATTTTGTATTGATATATCAAATTTAGCGCCTCGCCCGCAAGCGACCTCGGCGATTTGAGGCGAAATCGTGCTTTGTATATCTTTGTAAAGATGCACAATCTATTATAAGAAGACATTTACTCTGAAACCGAAGAGGTCGCTTGCAGGCGAGGCGCTACATCTTCTAAAACTGACGATTTTGTATTGATATATCAAACCCAATGCATCGCTCACAAGCGATCTCGGTGATTTGAGGCGAAATCGTTCTTTATATATCTTTGTAAAGATACAAAGTCTATTATAAGAAGACATTTATTCTCAAACCGTCGAGGCCGCTTGCGGGCGAGGCGCTAAATCTTCCAAAACTGACGATTTTGTATTGATATATCAAATCTAGTACCTCGCTCGCAAGTAACTTCAAACCATGCGATAAAAACATCTTACGATTATCAATAATAAGACCTAAACCTTTAACCGAATTCGTTAGTTTTAACAGTACTCCAAGGATCTTAATATTAATATCATCCTTATTAACAAATAAACTACCCTTTTTAGTAAATAAAATACATTGAGTTTTGTCAGGGTTGACAAAAAGGGCATGTCTCTTAATTTCTATACATAAGTGATTTAAATCCTCCGTTACTTTATCACAAGCTTCAGATCGCTAACCAGGCAGGAAATCTAGAGACAGTTGGGAACCATCAGCATAAAGATGATAATAACAATACTCTAACTTTGAGGAATAAATTGATGGTATAGATTGTAAATAAAATAGGACCAAGGATAGATCCCTGCGGAGCACAAGCAACCAATTCAATAGAATCAGAATACTCTCACCCCACCTTAACCGCCTACGTTCTTTCAAACAGATAACTCTTAAACAAAGAAACAGCACACTCAGACACACCAACAAGTTTAAGAAAAGCCAGAAAAGGTCGTGATTCAAGATATCAAATGTTTTACTAAAGTCAAGCAACACAAGCACAGTAGATCTATCAGCATTAAGAGCTCTATATATATTATCAGTTAAGTCAAGAAGCGCTGAGGCATAGCTATACTGACTACTAAAACCAGATTGTTTATCAAGTACTTAGTATATTATAAGTATCTAAAGAGGATCTTAGTTGCTCCGCCATAATTTGCTCACTAGACACTTTAGAGAAAACCGGAAGGATGGTAATAGGTCCAAAATCTTTAAATTCTTTAACTGATTTCGTTTTAGAAATAGGAGTGACCAGACCACATTTCAATGCCTTAGGCTAAACCGACATTATCAGACAAAAGTTGAAAATATGAAAGAGAACATTCAAAATACGAGGACAATACAACCCAACCATATCTAGAAAAATATTATCCGAGCCAACACTAGTAGACTTCAACAAAAGCAGATACCGCTCAATAGAATCCACTTCCTTGAAGGTAAAAGGAGTACTGTCAGGATTTAATTGATTGGTATGATAGAAAGTCAGGCTTAATAACTACTTCAGCAACAGATTTAGAAAAAAAAGTTGACACTATCAGGGCCAGGTAAATCAATGATATAAGACCTAACAAAATTAAATTTTCTCAAAGTCTTCCACATCAAACTAGGACCTTCCAACATGCTCCGTTTAATAAAAGCTCTTTTCTCACGACGAATGGCACCCGTAACAAAATTACGTAACTGCTTATAATACTGAAAATGTGCAGGATTTCTCGTTCTCCTTTAACGCCTTAAAGCAGACTCTCGAAGAGATCATCTTCTTATGTTGGCAGTAATCCACGGCAAAGAGTTCCTCTTTCCAGTCCTAATAACGAGGGGTGCATGGACATCAAACAAGGAAATTATAACTTCATTAAAATAATTAACCTTGTCATCAATAGAAGAAAGGTCAAACACCGCCTCTCAGTTTATAATGTCTTAATCCCTGTTAAACTCGTCCATGACAATACCTCTCATAATGCGGAATCTTACAATCTTAAATACAACCCCCGCCCTTTGTAATGATAGCTCACAAAAAATCAACAGATTGTCAGAGAAGCCAAGATCAATTGTATCACAATTAACAACAAGCAGACTAGCAGACAAAAAGATCAAATCAAAAAGGGATACAGTAGTACCCGAGAACCTTGTGGGTAACTCAACTACCTCACGCAAGTCAAACATCTCAAATGTACTTCTAAGAGATACAGAAGATGGATCTTTGTAAAGATACAAAATCTATTACAGTGAAATTCTCCTAACTGGCATCACTAAGGGAGCGGAAGAAAACTTCGAGTTATGGAAAATTCGAGTTAGAGAAACACATTTGAAGCCTAGTCAAACGGTTGAGTTTACGAAAATTATTCGACTTAGAGGATAATTTGAGATATAGAAGTTCGAGTTAGGGGAATTTCACTGTATAAGAAGACATTTACCCCCAAACAGCCGAGGTCACTTGCGGGCGAGGCGCTATATTTTCCAAAATTTTCCATTATGTATTGATATATCAAATCCAGCGCATCGCCCGCAAGCAACCTGGGCTATTTAAGGCGAAATCGTTTGTTGTATATCGTAGTAAATATAAAAAGACTATTATAGGAAGACATTTACCCTCAAATCTCCGAGGTCATTTGCGGGCGAGGCGCTGGATTTGATTTATCTTTACAAAAACCTCAGTTTTGGAAGATTTAGTGCCTCGCCAGCAAGCGACCTCGGCGATTCAAAATCGTTCCTTGTATATCACAGTAAATATAAAAAGACTATTGTAGGAAGACATTTACCCTCAAACCGACAAGGTCGCTTGTGGGCGGGGCGATAAATCTTCCAAACCTGACGATTTTGTATTGATATATCAAATCCAGTACCTCACCCGTAAGCAACCTCGGCGATTTGAGCGATTTGACTTCACCGAGGGCGCTTGCGGGCGAGGCGCTACATTTTAGAAAACTGACCATTTTGTATTGATATATCAAATCCAGCGCATCGCCCGCAAGCAACCTAGGCTATTTGAGGCGAAATCGTTTGGTGTATATCGTAGTAAATATAAAAAGACTATTATAGGAAGACATTTACCCTCAAATCTCCGAGGTCACTTGCGGCCGAGGCGCTAAATCTTCCGAACCTGACGATTTTGTATTGATATATCAAATCCAGCACCTCGCCCGCAAGCAACCTCGGCGATTTGAGCGATTTGACTTCGCCGAGGTCGCTTGCGGGCGAGGCGCTGGATTTGATGTATCTTTACAAAAACGTCAGTTTTGGAAGATTTAGCGCCTCGCCCGCAAGCGACCTCGGCGATTTGAGGCGAAATCGTTCCTTGTATATCATAGTAAATATAAAAAGACTATTGCAGGAAGACATTTACCCTCTAACCGACGAGGTCGAATACGGGCGAGGAGCTAAATCTTTCAAAACTGACGATTTTGTATTGATATATCAAATCCAGCGCCTCGCCTGCGAGCGACCTCGGCGATTTGTGGCGAATATCTTTATATTGATACAAAGTCTATTAGTATAAGAAGACATTTACCCTCAAACCGCCGAGGTCGCTTGCGTGCGAGGCGCTGTATTTGATATTTCAATACAAAATCGTCAATTTTGTAGGATTTAGCACCTCGCCCGCAAGCGACCTCGGCGGTTTGAGGATAAATGTCTTCTTATAACAGACTTTGTGTGTTTACAAAGATATACAAGGAACGATTTCGCCTCAAATCGCCGAGGTTGCTTTCGGGCGAGATGCTAAGTTTCATGTCAATATAAAATCGTTAGTTTCCGAAGATTTTTTCGCCTCTCCCGCAAGCGACCTCGACGATGTTAGATAACATTGTGGAAGATGAAGTAAATGTACAGTACCTACTTGCATAAGAAACCGTTTAGTCCAACTCCTTAAAATTTTGTTACAAAAACCATCAATTTCAGCATTTTGGAGATTTTAACTTGATAAAAAAAAATGATATTATCCAGGTTAAATCTTATTATGAATTATGTATTTAGGATTCCTTATAAATAATTTTTATCATTAATAATTTTCCCCATCGGGTTTAATTTATGAGTTATGATGAATTTTTATGATGAAAGCAGTGCATCTTAATACTTTAAACGTTTCCTCTATACCTCAACAATGGTAATATCTAAAGCAACCAAAAATATGTAAACGTATATTTTTTTTTCTTACGTCGGAGAAAAGAATGTACTAGACAGAAATTTGTTTTAGACCAAACGATGAATTTTCAGCCGTATTTGTGGGAGCATATTTTTGCTTATTTTATCTATACGACGATGCATATTTTCAATATTTTATTTTGCAACAAGTTTCAATTTGATATAAAGTTACCGTAAACTTAAAGTTCTGTGAAGAAAAGTATGGTAACAATGGTAATTCCCTATTCGGTTATCGGCCGGTGGATCCCCATTCTACCGGATGACATACATATTTTCCGTAAAAAATTTAGAACGTTGGATGTTCTTCGCATGTTTAAGTATTATTTATTTAGATTTCAAGTGATTAGAAAAGAGTAAGTAGGAGTAAAAATTTATTTGAAACTGTAGTAGTAGTAATGTCGTCTATGTTAGGAAACTTATCCCAATAGGTACTTGCAAAGATGTTCAATTTGTAGAAGATGTAGCGCATTAATTTGCGCTGATATACCTCTGTATAAATCGCGCAACAAAAAATTGATATCGTTCCTAGAATTATACACAGAGTACAAAGTACCATCAGAAAATACTCTTCGTACAAAATATGTTAAGGAATTTTACAAAAATACCATAGACCTCATACAGAAATGCATCAACGGTTGCTTTTTGTGGATTTCAATCGACGAAATAATAGCTGTAACAGGAAGATATGTGGCAAATGTCATTATTGGTATTTTGGATCATGATGAGTTGATCGCTAAACAACAATTATTGCAAGGCTTTTCGATGATTTTATTAAGATTTTGGGTGAGACTTTCAACAGAGACATGATTGACAAGGAGTTGCAAGAAAATGGATACAACCCGTGTTAACCATTTAATTGGAAAGAATGCAGAAAAAGTAATAAACATAAATGGAGACGTTATTATCCCCTTGTTTGACCCACCCCACCTGATTAAAGGGATAAGAAACAATCTCCTAAACAAAAACTTGATGTGGGAGGAAAATCCGATAAAATATACCGCCCAGTAGGCGCATATTATATCTGCATATAAAATTGATGCTGCCAGTGGCCATCTGCGGGCATTGAAAAAAGTTACAGACCAACATGTTTTGCCAGATAAGCTGAAAAAAATGAAAATTTCATGTTGCACACAAGTTCTAAGCCATACAATGGTAGCCACAATTGCGATAATGGCACGTAATAGTAAGTATTAGGTAATCAAAGAAATATAGTTATTTAATTAATTACGTTAAATTCCCAGGTGAAATGAGTTTGGATGGGCGAAGAGTGATGGAGAAGAGTGTTGAAGAAACGGCCAATATCAAAAATTTTTTGATAATTTGATTCTTTAAATGGATCAAATACTTTTAATAAGGAAGGCAAGCCATTGAAAGCGGCAGTATCAGCAAAAACTGGACATGAGAAATTTTGGAGAAAATCTATAAGTTCACTGGAAAACATGTATTTTGTGGACAAAAATTCTGTAAAAGTAATTCCACCCACACTAAAAAATCAGGACTCCAATTTTTCTTGGCACGGCGATTCAACCAGGATGCACTCGAAATTTTTTTTGGGCATATTTGCCAGCACCGAGGTCGAAATATTAATCCAAACGCTAGACAATTTAGCGAATCATTTAGATCATTATTAGTGCGCAAGGTAGTAAATAATCATTCCTTGGGAGGGAATTGTGAAGCAGGTAGCGATGTAAATTTATTAACTTTAAAAACGTTTTTTACGAAAAATGAAGATATTAATCAGCCATTTGAGTCACTAAATTTACTTCAAAATACCATCAGTATAGACAAAATTCAACGAGGAATGGATATATCTATATTTGGATATGTGGCTGGCTATGTTGCCAAAAAAGCCACAGCTTAATTTAAGTGTCAGTTCTGTAAACTACATATTTTGGAAAACAATCCACAAAAAAATTATAAAGCAAACAAACTGATATTTCGCAAAAAATCATTTTTATCAACTTTAATAAAATGCTATGAAATTGCATTAAATATACTGCATAATCATTTCGTCAGAGGTACTAATATTTCAAAATTTATTATTAAAAGTATTTCAGATAATGTTACATTTTCTTTTCTGTGTGATCATCGCGAAAAAATAATTTACTATATTTTAAATATATTTATTAAATTATTAATTTACCACTTTTGTAAATGTGTAAACAAAGTACTTGCTAAAAAAGATTCTCGTTCATCAGACGGTATTATATTTGAAAATGCCATAAAAATAGCAAAAAAACAAGAAAATTCTAAGTTAATGTCTTTTATTTTCGTTAATTCCTGTTTTGAAATCAATCTCCTCGTCACAATAAGTGAGTTATTTAAATACATATTATTACGTATTTAAATAACTCGCTTATTGTGAAGTGGCGATTGAAATAATTACGTTAAAATTGAAAGTAAAATAAATTCTAATTCGAATATCGCGGGGTTTGTGTCACTAGTTTTAGTCCATTTCACTAGGTGGCGCTTTTGAGGAGGAGGCAGTTTATACCGACGTGATGACCTTCTATAATAAATATATTATATTATATTTTTTATGCGTCGACCTTTGATTATATATAATCAAAGGCGTCGACCAATGTGAAAATAGTATATTAAAAAACAAGTTTCGTAAGACACGCTTGAAATGCACGAATTCAAGTTGAGAAACGAGTGTTTTATGCTATTGTTTGTAATTTGCGTTTTTATCCTTTTTTTAACAAAAATAAAATAAATTTTGACAATGTAGGGAAATAGGTATGTAGCAGTTGGTAACACCGTAACACTTGAAAATAGAAGTTTGAATTGACAGTTAGAAATTGTTGGAAATTGTATTCACCTGAAAAAATGTTTCATGTACACCTCTCAAAATAAGAAAAATTGTCCTTAGTGTCCTCATCATTGTGGACCTTGTATTAGATGCTATGTACTCAAACGGGTGCTGTAATGAGACTCCTTACAGCATCCGATGCTGTAATGAGATTTTAGTAACATTTTATGGAACCAGTTCAAGTTGGTGACATTGGGTCATTAATTTTTCTAGTTGTAATGTGACAATGTTTGTCTATGGATGTTTAAACACGTTCTTAGCATCGAATACAAGGTCCACAATGATGAGGACATTGAACTCTGAGCAATTTCTCTTATTTTGGGAGGTGTACATGAAACATTTTTGTCAGGTGAATAAATTTTGTGTTTTGACAGTTTCTAATTGTCAATTCAAATTTCTATTTTCAAGTGTTACGGTGTTACCAACTGCTACATACCTATTTCCCTACATTGTCAAAATTTATTTTATTTTTGAGAAAAAAAAAGGATAAAAACGCGAATTACAAAAAATAGCATAAAAAATACGTTTCATAAGACTTAAAGCACTCATTCATTAAAAAACTCGTGGCTTCGCCACTCGTTTTTCAATTTGAATTCGTGCACTTCAAACGTGTCTTACGAAACTTGTTTTTTAATATACTATTTTGTAGTTCGCGACGGTAATGAAAGCTATAACAGTACTCAAACGGGTGCTGTAATGAGACTCCTTACAGCATCCGATGCTGTAATGAGATTTTAGTAACATTTTATGGAACCAGTTCAAGTTGGTGACATTGGGTCATTAATTTTTCTAGTTGTCAATGTGACAATTTTTGTCTATGGATGTTTAAACATGTTCTTAGCATCGAATACAAGGTCCACAATGATGAGGACATTGAACTCTGACCAATTTCTCTTATTTTGGGAGGTGTACATGAAACATTTTTGTCAGGTGAATACATTTTGTGTTTTGACAGTTTCTAATTGTCAATTCAAATTTCTATTTCCAAGTGTTACGGTGTTACCAACTGCTACATACCTATTTCCCTACATTGTCAAAATTTATTTTATTTTTGAGAAAAAAAAACGATAAAAACGCGAATTACAAAAAAAATCGGAAAAAACACGTTTCATAAGACTTAAAGCACCCATTCATTAAAAAACTCGTGGCTTCGCCACTCGTTTTTCAATTTGAATTCGTGCACTTCAAACGTGTCTTACGAAACTAGTTTTTTAATATACTATTTTGTAATTCGCGACGGTAATGAAAGCTATAACAGTACTCAAACGGGTGCTGTAATGAGACTCCTTACAGCATCCGATGCTGTAATGAGATTTTAGTAACATTTTATGGAACCAGTTCAAGTTGGTGACATTGGGTCATTAATTTTTCTAGTTGTCAATGTGACAATGTTTGTCTATGGATGTTTAAACACGTTCTTAGCATCGAATACAAGGTCCACAATGATGAGGACATTGAACTCTGAGCAAATTCTCTTATTTTGGGAGGTGTACATGAAACATTTTTGTCAGGTGGATACATTTTGTGTTTTGACAGTTTCTAATTGTCAATTCAAATTTCTATTTTCAAGTGTTACGGTGTTACCAACTGCTACATACCTATTTCCCTACATTGTCAAAATTTATTTTATTTTTGAGAAAAAAAAACGATAAAAACGCGAATTACAAAAAAAAACGTAACAAACACGTTTCATAAGACTTAAAGCACCCATTCATTAAAAAACTCGTGGCTTCGCCACTCGTTTTTCAATTTGAATTCGTGCACTTCAAACGTGTCTTACGAAACTAGTTTTTTAATATACTATTTTGTAATTCGCGACGGTAATGAAAGCTATAACAGTACTCAAACGGGTGCTGTAATGAGACTCCTTACAGCATCCGATGCTGTAATGAGATTTTAGTAACATTTTATGGAACCAGTTCAAGTTGGTGACATTGGGTCATTAATTTTTCTAGTTATAATGTGACAATGTTTGTCTATGGACGTTTAAACACGTTCTTAGCATCGAATACAAAGTCCACAATGGTGAGGACATTGAACACTGAGCAATTTCTCTTATTTTGGGAGGTGTACATGAAACATTTTTGTCAGGTGAATACATTTTGTGTTTTGACAGTTTCTAATTGTCAATTCAAATTGCTATTTTCAAGTGTTACGGTGTTACCAACTGCTACATACCTATTTCCCTACATTGTTAAAATTTATTTTATTTTTGAGAAAAAAAAAGGATAAAAACGCGAATTACAAAAAATAGCATAAAAAACACGTTTCATAAGACTTAAAGCACTCATTCATTAAAAAACTCGTGGCTTCGCCACTCGTTTTTCAATTTAAATTCGTGTACTTCAAACGTGTCTTCCGAAACTTGTTTTTTAATATACTATTTTGTAATTCGCGACGGTAATGAAAGCTATAACAGTACTCAAACGGGTGCTGTAATGAGACTCCTTACAGCATCCGATGCTGTAATGAGATTTTAGTAACATTTTATGGAACCAGTTCAAGTTGGTGACATTGGGTCATTAATTTTTCTAGTTGTCAATGTGACAATGTTTGTCTATGGATGTTTAAACACGTTCTTAGCATCGAATACAAGGTCCACAATGGTGAGGACATTGAACACTGAGCAATTTCTCTTATTTTGGGAGGTGTACATGAAACATTTTTGTCAGGTGAATAGATTTTGTGTTTTGACAGTTTCTAATTGTCAATTCAAATTTCTATTTTCAAGTGTTACGGTGTTACCAACTGCTACATACGTATTTCCTACTATTTTAAACGCGCCGTCAAGAGTAGCAATTTTTAACGAAATAGCGCCTTGTCTTGCTCTTCCTCCATAATTGGTAACTACTCACTTCAATCAAAATTCAAAGGACCTACTAAATGACAATACAATAAAATCAGACTTGATTTCCACTGCATCAAATTATGGCTTCCTTAGCACATCAATAAAAACATTGGAAACAGCAGGGTTTTTGCTTTCTACACAGGTTGAAGTAGTGACTTAATTAATGGCATAAACAGTAACGAAAAAAATGACTATTTTGAAAGAAATTTCGACATGTTTCAGTAAATGATCCACAGAAATAACCTCAGTGAAGCACTAGGATTGAAATTTACACCTATAATTTCAGTGGAAGTGGAACGAAGTTTCCTTTTTGATAATTTAAGTGAGATGTTTGTCATTTAAGCTAAATTTGTTTCTATTTTATTTTCTATACCATTCTTAGTCTTTCTTCTATTTGTCTTTTGTATTTTCTTGAATATTTTCTATTTCTTTTAGTTTTTATAAGTCGAACTAATAAATATTTCGTGTATAGAAATAGATATCATTTTTCATTTACTTTTTTTAACCTCACCTACAGATTTAAAAGAGATCCATATTTTAATATTTAATTCCCATTTTTTATATAGCATATTTTCATACTTAAACAGCATATTTTGATTTTTATAGAACATTTTTGGAGCATATTTTTAGTTGCCCTAATGATAGCTAACCTGGAACAGATTATGGATCATTATTTCCAATAAAAAACTCAATCCCAAAAAAGCATATTTTATTTAACTACATCAAACAAATCATTTTCGTTTCAGTAGGAATTTGGCTGATAATAACACAAAGTAGGGGAATTCAAGTAGGCGGTGCTTTCACCCCCACCAACATCGAAAAACAGCTGAAGAGCAACAGCTTACCGCGATTCAGACGATTCAGTTGCGCTCGAACGTTAGCGAGTTTCGGTTCTTATTCTTAAAAGCTCCGCAGAACTCGATCTCGTGCCCGACGTTAAACGCGATGTTGGTATTAATTTTATAACACCAAAAATAAACTTCGAAAAAAATGATCCGGTTATTATTTTTAATTAATTTACTAATCGTAATTGTGAGTGGCCGAGTGATTATTTCTCATAATGATTACGTCCCGAAAGGTTGTGAATGGGAAATGATGAAGATTTTCGAAGACGACTCATTAGAAGAGCCGGTTTTGACGTGTCAAATAAGAACTATAAGCGGCGTGGATTCATTAATGAACGATATGAGTCCGTTTCAAACGGATCTCGTTGAAAATTTAAAATTGGAGTGCAGTGACGTATTATTTTTTGAGAGTACTTTAGAATCGAAACGTGAAAAGCCGTTTTTGAGTCATTTGAAACGCCTGAAAGAATTGCGAATTGAATATTGCAAAATCCGAAACGTCCCCCCGGCTATTTTATCGTCGATGCATCATTTGCGAAGTTTGTCTTTGAGATCGCACAACTCCGATTGGTCCGTGATGACTTTGGAACTTCACAGAGAAAGTTTTTTGGGAATGAGTCAATTGAGGAGCTTGGATTTGGGGGATAATAATATTTGGACGACTCCTCAACATTTATTTTGTCCGTTATATAGTCTCGAACGTTTAAATTTAACTAAAAATAAACTTCAGGATATCATTTCCTTGGGGTTTAATGAAATCAATGAGATGACGCATTCGAGAAGTTGCGGAAATAGCTTGGATATTTTGGATTTATCTGATAACGACATTATTTCGATCCCGGATAATTCATTTACGAATTTGAAATCTTTGAGAACTTTGAGTTTGCAAGATAACGCGATTTCATCAATTGGAGATAGAGCTTTCTCAAATTTGAGAAATTTGCAAACGCTTAATATGTCGAGTAACTCAATTGTTGCGTTACCTCCGGAGCTTTTTCATTCCTCGCGAAGTTTGAATCATCTTTATCTCCAAAATAATTCGTTGAGTGTGTTGGCGCCGGGGATTTTGGAAGGTTTGGATCAACTGCAAGTTGTCGATTTGAGTCATAATGAGTTGTCGAGTAGATGGATTAACCGAGACGCTTTTAAAGGATTAGTTAGGTTAGTTGAGTTAAATCTTGGCTATAATAGTTTAAATAAAATCGATGGAAACGTTTTTAGAGATTTATTTAGTCTCCAAATTTTAAATTTGGAACGAAATCAAATCGAAACTATCGTTGAAGGAGCTTTTGGGCAATTAAGTAATTTGCACGCTTTGATTTTGTCGCATAATCGACTCCAAACGATTGAAAGTTTCCATTTAAATGGGATGTACGCTTTGAATCAATTAATATTAGATTTTAATTATATAAAAATCATTGATGATCAAAGTTTCGAGAACATAACGAATCTTCAAGATTTGGGATTAAACGGAAATCAACTCGATTCGGTTCCGGGTGGGATTAAAAAGTTGCGGTACTTGAAGTCATTGGATTTGGGGAAAAACTTGATAAGGACTGTAAACAACTCATCGTTTGAAGGTTTAGATCAAGTTTACGGATTAAGATTGGTCGATAACCGCATTTCGAACATCTCGAGGGACGCATTTTCAACTTTACCAGCGTTAAAAGTGTTAAATTTGGCGTCGAACAGAATTAAACATGTTGAACAGAGTGCGTTTTCGAGTAATTCCGGGTTAAAAGCCATTTTATTGGACAACAATCAACTCACGGATATTAGTGGTGTTTTTACAAACTTGGAAAGTTTAATTTGGTTAAACGTTTCGGCTAATAACTTGAACATTTTCGATTTCGGTCATCTTCCGTTGAATTTGCAAGGTTTGGATTTAAGAAATAATCAAATAACCGAACTTAACGATCGATTCGATGTGGTTAATTCGAGTAATATTAAGTTTTTCGATGTTAGTTTTAATTATTTAAGTGAAATTTATCAGCACTCGGTTCCTGCGAAAATCGAAGAGTTCTTTTTGAATAATAACAGAATTAAATCGATCGAACCTAATTCGTTTTTGAATAAACAAAATCTAAAAAAAGTTGTTTTAAGTTATAATGAAATCAAAAACTTGGATATTTCCTCGTTAAATTTGGGGGGTTTTAATGAAAATGATGATTTGCCCCAATTTTATTTAGGAAATAACCCGTTTTATTGCGATTGTAACATGGAGTGGTTGTTGAGGATCAATCATTTAAGCAGTAATTTAAGGCAATATCCCCAAATTTTAGATTTAGACTCTGTTAATTGTGATTTAGTTCATAGCAGGGGATCGCCTCCCCAAAAACTTTTAGATTTAAAACCTTCCCAATTTTTGTGCGAATACAAAACGCATTGTTTCGCTTTGTGTCATTGTTGCGATTTCGACGCTTGCGATTGTGAAATGACTTGCCCCGATAATTGCACGTGCTTCCACGATTTAACCTGGTCCTCAAACGTGGTTGATTGCAGCAACGCCGGGTACAGAAACGTCCCCGAAAAAATCCCAATGGACGCCACAGAAATTTACCTCGACGGAAACGATTTAGGAGAATTAGGGAGCCACGTTTTCATCGGAAAGAAAAAATTAGAAGTTTTATTCTTAAACAACAGCAACATCTTAAACATCCACAACCGAACTTTCAACGGAGTTAAATCGTTAAAAATCCTCCACATGGAGAACAACCATTTAGAAGAATTGAGAGGTTTCGAATTCGACCAATTACAAAAATTAAACGAATTATATTTAGATCATAACAAAATCTCTTTCGTTGGAAATCAAACTTTTAACGCAATGAAAGAATTGGGAGTTTTAAAACTCGACGATAACGAAATCGTTAACTTCAACAACCCCTTCGATAAATTAAAAGAAACCGAAACACAACCCAAAATTACTTTAGATGGAAATAAATGGAGTTGCGAATGCGAGAATTTACTCAAATTAGAATCGTGGTTAAAAGAAAACATAGAAACGAATCCCGATAAATTACTTTGTCAAAATCGAAAAGAAACCGTCGCCGAAATTTTGCGCAAATGTGATAATGAAATTAACGCCGTGGCGACTGTAATGCAAAAGAAAATTTTAACCAACAACATCTTATTGGGGGGAAATTACATTCCTTTATTAGCGGCGAGTTTGGTTACTTTAATAATTTTATTTTTAATTTTTTCGATTATATTCGCTTTCCGCCAAGATTTCAAACTTTGGATTCATACAAAATACGGTTTAAGAATTTTCAAAAAATCTACGGGGGAAATCGAAAACTTTGAAGAAAACGATCGCCTTTATGATTGCTACATGGTTTACAGCTACAAAGATGAAGATTTAGCTAACAGAATCATAGGTCCCGATTTAGAAGCTCACGGTTATACACTTTGCCTTCATTATCGCGACCTTCATCTCGTCGGAGGCGCTTCTTATCTTGTCGATGCGATGGTTGGAGCCTCTGACGCATCAAAAAGAGTCATCTTTGTCGTTTCACCCAGTTTATTATCCAACGAATGGCAAAGACCCGAATTTCGTGCAGCCCTCCAAACGGCGATAACAACTCGTTTCAGATATAAATTAATTTGTGTTTTATATGGTGAACCATTAGAACCCATGGATCCCGAATTACGAGCTTTATTAAGAGCTTGTTCGGTTACAAGATGGGGTGAGAGAAGGTTTTGGGAAAAATTGAGGTATTTTATGCCCGATTTAGTTAAGAATAATCGATTAATCAAGAACACCGTCGATTTGAGAAATAAAATAACCTCCCGATACACTTCGCCCCCCACTGGAATTCCAGAAAATTGGAAATACACTACAATAACATCAACCCCCACTCAAAGTACTTACGTTTCGGGGGAATCCTCTAGGAGTACTGAAGATGAAGGTGCATCTTCTACGAGTTCTTCGCAACATTCCGGGTGTTCAGAGGGAAATTCTCAATTAAATCATGGTTACATTTCAATTGATGGTAGACCAAGTGGTCATGTTTATTCGACGATTCCGGAATCGCAACAACAACCACAAGCGAAAACAAAAACTTATTTTGTTTAAAAAATCTCAATTTGGACTGAATGTAAAGGTGTAAAAGTCATGTTTTTTGAAAAGAAATAAAAGGCTGTTACTTAATTTTTTATACCACTTGTATAGATAAGAATCTTGTAAATAAGCGTGATGATTTTTCAAAATGTCAATTCGTATCAAATACGTAATTAACTTTAGAAAAAAAATACTTTATAATAAATTTTTTTCAATTTATTGAGTGTCAAAAAAATTTATAAAAAATTCGATTTTGCTTGAAAAAATGATAGTCACTAGGTTTTAAGTAAACGAAACTATGTACATAATTCGATCAATAAATTCCTATTTCTTCATTGAAATCGCACTTAATGAATAAATGATGATATGTAAATTGTGTTTATATTTATAATAGGTGATAAGGCGGAAATATTTAAGACTGTTGTTGAATATAATTATTGTAAATACGTGCTCGACTTTTTTCGATGATTACTTATCGGTGATTTAAAAATAAAATTTTCTTTTTACTAAAACGTAGTTTTATTTTTCATTATTTATCACAAAGGAAATAAAAGATAAAATACATTTGTGGTAAGTTATATTTAATTATCAACTTATTCATTTCTTTCTTAATTCTTATATACCCACCAAGTTCTCTTCACAAAATAGCTAATAAGTTATAGATATCGAGAAAAGTACGAAAATATGAAAATTTGATGAATTTCGTTATTTTACTAGTTGTTAATACTGGAGAAATGGAGCATATTTCAAAAAAATTTTTATAACAAAAGTTGTAGCAAATTTTATTCTTAATAATATTGTTCTATTTCACTTTTGTTGTCAAATACATAGATATTGAGAAAAGTATGAAAATTTAATAAATTTCGTTGTTTTATAAATTGTTAATTGCAACATCCGGGATCCAGAGCATATCACAAAAAACTTTTAGAGGAAAAGTTATATGTAGCAAATTTTATTCCTAATAATATTGCTCTTTGGCACTTTTGCTCTCAGGTGCATTGCTATCGAGAAAATTACAATTTGAAAATTTGATGAATTCGCTATTTTACTAGTTGTTAATGGTATAGTAACACTTAGGAAACGACGCATATTACAAAAATACTTTTAGAACAAAAGTTGTAGCAAATTTTATCCTTAACAATATTTTTCTCTTGCACTTTTGCTATCAGATGCATAGATATCGAGAAAAGTACGAAAATATAAAAATTTGATAAATGTCTTTATTTTACCAGTTAATGATAACACTTGGGAAACGGAGCATATTACAAATACACTTTTACAACATAAGTTGTAACAAATTTCATTCTTAACAATATTGCTCTCTTGCACTTTTGCTATCAGATGCATAGATATCGAGAAAAGTACGAAAATATGAAAATTTGATGATTTTCGTTGTTTTATAAATTGTTAATGGTATCACCCAGGATTCAAAGCATATCACAAAAAAGCTTTTAGAGTAAAAGTTATAGCAAATCTTATTGCTAACAATATTGCTCTCTTGTACTTTTACTACCAGGTGCACAGATATCGAGAAAAGTACAAAAATATGAAAATTTCATGAATTTCGTTGCTTTATAAATTGTTAATGGGAACACTCGGGATTCAGTGCATATCATAAAAAAACGTTTAGAGTAAAAGTTGTAACCAATTTTATTCCTAACAATATAGCTCTTTTGCACATTTGCTGTCAGGCGCATAGATTTCGAGAAAAATACGAAAATATAAAAATTTGATGAATTCCTTATTTTACCAGTTAATGGTAACACTTGGGAAACGGAGTATATTACAAATAAACTTTTATAACAAAAGTTGCAGCTAATTTCATTCTTAACAATATTGCTCTCTTGCACTTTTGCCATCAGATACATAGATATCGAGAAAAGTATCAAAATATGAAAATTTGATGATTTTCGTTGTTTTATAAAATGATAATGGTACCACCCAGGATTCAGAGCATATCACAAAAAAACTATTAAAGCAAAAGTTGTAGCAAATTTTATTCCTAACAATATTGCTCTCTTGTATTTTTGCTATCAGATGCATAGATATCGAAAAAAGTACAAAAATATAAAAATTTGTTGAATTTCGTTGTTTTATAAATTCTTAATGATAACATTCGGGATTCAGTGCATATCACAAAAAAAGTTTTAGAGCAAAAGTTATAGCAAATTTTATTTGTAACAATATTGCTCTTTTGCATATTTGCTATCAGATGCATAGATATCGAGCAAAGTACAAAAATATGAAAATTTGATGAATTTCGTTGTTTTATAAATTGGTAATGGTAACACTCGGGATTCAGTGCATATCACAAAAAAACGTTTAGAGTAAAAGTTGTAACAAATTTTATTCCTAACAATATTGTTCTTTTGCACTTTTACTATCACGCGCATAGATTTCGAGAAATATACGAAAATATAAAAATTTGATGAATGTCTTTATTTTACCAGTTAATGGTAACACTTGTGAAACGGAGCATATTACAAATAAACTTTTACAACAAAAGTTGCAACTAATTTCATTCTTAATAATATTGCTCTTTTGCATATTTGCTATCAGATGCATAGATATCGTGAAAACAACAAAAATATGAAAATTTGATGAATTTCGTTGTTTTATAAATTGTTAATGGTAACATTCCAGATTTAGTGCATATCACAAAAAACGTTTAGAGTAAAAGTTGTAACAAATTTTATTCCTAACAATATTGCTATTTTGCACTTTTACTGTCAGGCGCATAGATTTTGAGAAAAATACGAAAATATAAAAATTTGATGAATGTCTTTAGTTTACCAGTTAATGGTAACACTTGGGAAACGGAGCATATTACAAATAAACTTTTACAACAAAAGTTGTAGCAAACTTCGTTATTAACAATATTGCTCTCTTGCACTTTTGTTATCAGATGTATAGATATCGAGCAAAATTCGAAAATATAAAAATTTGATGAATGTCTTTATTTTACCAGTTAATGGTAACACTTGGAAAACGGAGCATATTACAAATAAACTTTTACAACAAAAGTTATAGCTAATTTCATTCTTAACGATATTGCTCTCTTGCACTTTTGCTATCAGATGCATAGATTTCGAGCAAAATACGAAAATATAAAAATTTGATGAACGTCTTTATTTTACCCGTTAATGGTAACACTTGGCGAGCGGAGCATATTACAAATAAACTTTTACAACAAAAGTTGTAGCAAACTTCGTTATTAACAATATTGCTCTCTTGCACTTTTGCTATCAGATGCATAGATATCGAGAAAAATACGAAAATATAAAAATGTGATGAATGTCTTTATTTTACCAGTTAATGGTAACACTTGGGAAACGGAGCATATTACAAATAAACTTTTACAACAAAAGTTGCAGCTAATTTCATTCTTAACAATATTGCTCTCTTGCACTTTTGCTATCAGATGCATATATTTCGAGCAAAATACGAACATATAAAAATTTGATGAATGTCTTTATTTTACCAGTTAATGGTAACATTTGGGAAACGAAGCATATTACAACTAAACTTTTACAACAAAAGATGTAGCAAATTTTATTCTTAACAATATCGCTCTCTTGCATTTTTGCTATCAGATGCATAGATATCGAGAAAAGTACAAATATATGAAAATTTGATAAATTTCGTTATTTTATAAATTGTCAATGGTAACATCCGGGATTCAGAGCATATCACAAGAAAGCTTATAGAGTAAAAGTTGTAGCAAATTTTATTCTTAACAATATTGCTCGCTTGCACTTTTGCTCCCAGGCGTATAAATATCAAGAAAAGTACGAAAATATGAAAATTTGATGATATTCGTTGTTTTATAAACTGCTAATGGTAACACCAGGGATTCAGAGCATATCACAAAAAAGCTTTTAGAGTAAAAGTTGTAACAAATTTTATTCCTAACAATATTGCTATTTTGTACTTTTACTGTCAGGCGCATAGATTTCGAGAAAAATACGAAAATATAAAAATTTGATAAGTGTCTTTATTTTACCAGTTAATGGTAACATTTGGGAAACGGAGCATATTACAAACAAACTTTTACAACAAAAGTTGCAGCTAATTTCATTCTTAACAATATTGCTCTCTTGCACTTTTGCTATCAGATGCATAGATTTCGAGCAAAATACGAAAATATAAAAATTTGATGAATGTCTTTATTTTATCAGTTAATGGTAACACTTGGGAAACGGAGCATATTACAAATAAACTTTTATAACAGAAGTTGTAGCAAATTTTATTCTTAACAATATTGCTCTCTTGCACTTTTGCTATCAGATGCATAGATATCGAGAAAAGTACGAAAATATGAAAATTTGATGATTTTCGTTGTTTTATAAATTGTTAATGGTAACACCCGGGATTCAGAGCATATCACAAAATAACGTTTAGAGGAAAAGTTGGAACAAATTTTATTCCTAACAATATTGCTCTTTTGCACTTTCTGTCAGGCGCATAAATTTCGAGAAAAAAACGAGAATATAAAAATTTTACACCCAAGAAAAACAAATTAACACCCCGGAAACGGAGCATATTAAAAAAAAACTTTTAAAGCAAATGTAGATAATTTTATTCTGAATAATATTGTTCTCTTTCACTTTTGCTCTCAGATGCGTCAATATCGAGAAAAATACGCAAATATGAAAATTTAATGAAACCGAGTATATTACAAAAAAAACTTTTTTAACAACAATTATTACAAATTTAATTCTTAACAAGTTTGTTCTCGTCCACTTTTGCTTTTAGATGCGTCAATATCAAGAAAAATACAAAAATTTGTTAAGTGTTATAGTATTAAATATTTCATTGAAAAAAAAGGAGAAATTATTAAATAAAAAATTTTTTAACTTTAAGCTATAAATTATTTTCAAGTATCCTTGAATTTAGTAAAAAAAATAACCCTCCACAAACCCCCTGCGGTTTGAGTTTTTAAGGTGGTCTAAACCTTAAAAACTAACCAACTCAGGTAGCAAATTGCGTTTTTCCTGGGAGTTTCTGACGCATTCTTCGACATTTTCGAAGAGACGCCAACATTTAGGGTGGTTTCTCAAACGTAACTCCCTCAATAGGGGTTAAATTCGTTCTACCCCCAGGAATTTGTCGGTTCCGTGTCTAATAAAAGGAAGTCCAAACCAACAAAACGTTCATGGTATAACGAACTTCACAAAACTTTAAAGTTATAATAGGAGACGAGTCTGTTTCTCCCTCTTCTCGTTCCCGGATATATTTAGATCTTAGAGTCATCATCATGAGGAGGTTTGTTTTTAAAGGGGAGAGTATTATTAGGTTTGGGTTAAATATTTTTGGTTAGGTGGCAATTAAAGTGTCTTCATGGAAATCGAAATAAAAGTCGTAAGAATTTTTAATTTCATCAAAAAAAAAAGGTTTTTTAATTGCGTATTTACAACTTTGATCAACAACAGTCTTAAATATTTTCGGCTTAAATCTATATAAATATAAATACATTTTTTTTTACATAAGTGATAATTATTTTATTTTTTTTAAGTGCGTTTAGGAATGAGTCGATTATGTACAATTTTTTTACTTAAAATCTAATGACTATCATTTCAAGCAAACGAAACCATAATTTATTTTATTTCCTTAAAATTAATTACGTATTTTTATACGAATTGACATTGGGAAAATGTATTTACAAGTACTTTATATAAGTCGTATAAAAAATTAAGTAATTAAGTAACAGCCTTCACATTTTTTTTTTCAGTTCATATTCAAAGATGATTTCCTCCTCTTTTTTTTAGTTATTAAGTGTTTGATTTAAACGAAATAAGTTCTTGTTTGAGTTTGTTGTGGTTGTTGCGATTCGGGGATTGTGGAATAAACGTGACCATTTGGTGCGGAAGATGGGAATTCTAATGAATATTGGGGGGGTCTCCCATCGATGGACATATAACTGTGGGAATTAATTTCGGAGCCGTAATGCTGAGAAGAATTTGTCGATGAAACACCTTCATCTTCAGTACTTCTCGAGGACTCGCCCGATACGTAAGTACTTTGAGTGGGGGTTATTGTGCTATATTTCCAACTTTCCGGAACGGCAGTTGGGGGTGAAGTGTATCTAGAAGAAATTTGATTTCTTAAATCAATACTATTTTTTTTAAACCTCCTATCGAGACGGTTATTTCTCGCAAAATCCGGCATAAAATATCGTAATTTTTCCCAAAATCTTCTCTCGCCCCATCTCGTTACTGAACACGCTCTTAATAATGCCCGTAATTCGGGATCCATGGGTTCTAACGGTTCACCATATAAAATACAAATTAATTTGTATCGAAAACGAGTTGTTATCGCTGTTTGGAGAGCTGCACGAAATTCGGGTCTTTGCCATTCGTTGGAAAGTAAACTTGGCGAAACGACGAAGATTACACGTTTTGAAGCGTCAGCGGCCCCAACCATCGCATCGACAAGATAAGAAGCACCTCCGACGAGATGAAGGTCGCGATAATGAAGGCAAAGTGTATAACCGTGAGCTTCTAAATCGGGGCCTATGATTCTGTTAGCTAACTCTTCATCTTTGTAGCTGTAAACCATGTAGCAATCATAAAGGCGATCGTTTTCTTCAAAGTTTTCGACCTCCCCCGAAGATTTTTTGAAAATTCTTAAGCCGTATTTCGAATGAATCCAAAGTTTAAAATCTTGGCGGAAAGCGAAAATAATTGAAAAGATTAGAAATAAAATTATTAAAGTAACCAAACTTGCCGCTAATAAAGGAATGTAATTTCCCCCCAATAAGATGTTGTTGGTTAAAATTTTCTTTTGCATAACAGTCGCCACAGCGTTAACATCATTATCGCATTTGTGCATAACTTCGGCGACCGTTTCCTTACGATTTTGGCAAAGATGTTTATCGGGATTCGTTTCGACGTTTTCTTTTAACCACGATTCTAATTTGAGTAAATTCTCGCATTCGCAACTCCATTTATTCCCATCCAAAGTGATTTTGGGTTTTGCTTCGGTTTCTTTTAATTTATCGAACGGGTTGTTGAAGTTAACGATTTCGTTATCGTCGAGTTTTAAAATTTCCAATTCTTTCATTGCGTTAAAAGTTTGATTTCCAACGAAAGAAATTTTGTTATGATCTAAATATAATTCGTTTAATTTTTGTAATTGGTCGAATTCGAAACCTCTCAATTCTTCTAAATGGTTGTTCTCCATGTGGAGGATTTTTAACGATTTAACTCCGTTGAAAGTTCGATTATGGATGTTTAAGATGTTGCTGTTGTTTAAGAATAAAACTTCTAATTTTTTCTTTCCGATGAAAACGTGGCTCCCTAATTCTCCTAAATCGTTTCCGTCGAGGTAAATTTCTGTGGCGTCCATTGGGATTTTTTCGGGGACGTTTCTGTACCCGGCGTTGCTGCAATCAACCACGTTTGAGGACCAAGTTAAATCGTGGAAGCACGTGCAATTATCGGGGCAAGTCATTTCACAATCGCAAGCGTCGAAATCGCAACAATGACACAAAGCGAAACAATGCGTTTTGTATTCGCACAAAAATTGGGAAGGTTTTAAATATAAAAGTTTTTGAGGAGGCGATCCCCTGCTATGAACTAAATCACAATTAACAGAGTCTAAATCTAAAATTTGGGGGTATTGCCTTAAATTACTGCTTAAATGATTGATCCTCAACAACCACTCCATGTTACAATCGCAATAAAACGGGTTATTTCCTAAATAAAATTGGGGCAAATCATCATTTTCATTAAAACCCCCCAAATTTAACGAGGAAATATCCAAGTTTTTGATTTCATTATAACTTAAAACAACTTTTTTTAGATTTTGTTTATTCAAAAACGAATTAGGTTCAATCGATTTAATTCTGTTATTATTCAAAAAGAACTCTTCGATTTTCGCAGGAACCGAGTGCTGATTAATTTCACTTAAATAATTAAAACTAACATCGAAAAACTTAATATTACTCGAATTAACCACATCGAATCGATCGTTAAGTTCGGTTATTTGATTATTTCTTAAATCCAAACCTTGCAAATTCAACGGAAGATGACCGAAATCGAAAATGTTCAAGTTATTAGCCGAAACGTTTAACCAAATTAAACTTTCCAAGTTTGTAAAAACACCACTAATATCCGTGAGTTGATTATTGTCCAATAAAATAGCTTTTAACCCCGAATTACTCGAAAACGCACTTTGTTCAACATGTTTAATTCTGTTCGACGCCAAATTTAAAACTTTTAGCGATGGCAAAGTTGAAAAAGCATCCCTCGAGATGTTCGAAATGTGGTTATCGACCAATCTTAATCCGTAAACTTGATCTAAACCTTCAAACGATGAGTTGTTTACACTTCTTATCAAGTTTTTCCCCAAATCCAATGACTTCAAGTACCGTAACTTTTTAATCCCATCCGGAACCGAATCGAGTTGATTTCCGTTTAATCCCAAATCTTGAAGATTCGTTATATTCTCGAAACTTTGATCATCAATGATTTTTATATAATTAAAATCTAATATTAATTGATTCAAAGCGTACATCCCATTTAAATGGAACGCTTCAATCGTTTGGAGTCGATTATGCGACAAAATCAAAGCGTGCAAATTACTTAATTGCCCAAAAGCTCCTTCAACGATAGTTTCGATTTGATTTCGTTCCAAATTTAAAATTTGGAGACTAAATAAATCTCTAAAAACGTTTCCATCGATTTTATTTAAACTATTATAGCCAAGATTTAACTCAACTAACCTAACTAATCCTTTAAAAGCGTCTCGGTTAATCCATCTACTCGACAACTCGTTATGACTCAAATCGACAACTTGCAGTTGATCCAAACCTTCCAAAATCCCCGGAGCCAACACACTCAACGAATTATTTTGGAGATAAAGATGATTCAAACTTCTCGAGGAATGAAAAAGCTCCGGAGGTAACGCAACTATTGAGTTACTCGACATATTTATCGTTTGCAAATTCTTCAAATTTGAGAAAGCTCTATCTCCAAGCGAAGAAATCGCGTTATTTTGTAAACTCAAAGTTCTCAAAGACTTCAAATTCGCAAAAGAATGATCAGGGATCGAAATAATATCGTTGTCAGATAAATCCAAAATATCCAAGCTATTTCCGCAACTTCTCGAATGCGTCATCTCATCGATTTCATTAAACCCCAAAGAGATGACATCTTGAAGTTTATTTTTGGTTAAATTTAAACGTTCGAGACTATATAACGGACAAAATAAATGTTGAGGAGTCGTCCAAATATTATTATCCCCCAAATCCAAACTCCTCAATTGACTCATTCCCAAAAAACTTTCTCTGTGAAGTTCCAAAGTCATCACGGACCAATCGGAGTTGTGCGATCTCAAAGACAAACTTCGCAAATGATGCATCGACGATAAAATAGCCGGTGGGACGTTTCGGATTTTGCAATATTCAATTCGCAACTCTTTCAGGCGTTTCAAATGACTCAAAAACGGCTTCTCACGTTTCGACTCTAAAGTACTCTCGAAGAAAAACACATCACTGCACTCCAGTTTTAAATTTTCAACGAGGTCCGCAAGTAACGGACTCATGTTCGCCATCAACGAATCAACGCCGTTTATAGTTCTTATTTGACATGTTAAAACCGGTTCGGTTTGCACTTCTAATGAACCGTCGGGTTTCCTTTCAGTTTCCCAATCGCATCCTTTCGGAACATATTCGTTGTGGGATATCACACGAGAACTCACAAAAATTAAATTTAAAATTAAAACGTTTATGGCTATCCAAATCATTTCGTTGCGATACATCTTTTTATTATTATTATTTATTTTTTTGAAAGTTTTAAATTGTTTTAGTTAAGGAAGTACTTTAACATCGCGATTTCTTTCATTTACAAGTTTTCTGTCAAACTCAACCGATTCGAGTGAAGATTCGTGCGCAACTGGAGATCGTGGATCGTGGCAAGCTGTTGCTCCTCCGTTCAACTGTTTTTGGCGGTGGGGTGGGGGAAAAAGCTCTCTCCCACTACGATTCCCCCTCTACTAATTACTATAATCTAATTCTAATACATGTGGGTTCGTGAATAGTCATTTTTCGATACGATTTTTAATGCTAAATTTTATATTTCCTGAAAGAAGAAATAAATAATGATAATATTTATGAATGAACTTGTGCTTCATCATTATTTAGCGTAACTAATGTAATTGAAACAGAAAAGAATCAGAAATTCAAATAAAAAACATATTTGAAATATAACATTAATCTAGCATTTTCCATTCACAATACTCTAAATAAATTATTATCTAATTACCACCTCAAGTTACAACATAAATAATGAAAGTGGTGTTTATTTGATCAATTGTTTTAATTGCGACTGCATTTACATAGGACAAACAGGCCGAAAGTTAGAATATAGAATAACAAAATATAAAAATAAAAGTAATTCTAACATCTATAAACACAGAAACGAAACAGGTCACAATGTAGAATATAGTAATGTTAAACATCTACACAAATGTAGCGAAGGTTTTAAATTAGACCTTTGAAATTAATAAATATAAAAAGAAAAAATATACCCTCCTTAACGATCAAATAGGTCTTAATTTTACACCCTTATTTAAATATTTAAAAGATTTTTGAAACGGCGAAATGTTAAATTTAATTTATCCTTTATTCTCAAATCCGTTTTTAAAAACACATTTCATAACTTGTATTATTGTTTATTTATTTATTTAGTCCTACAAGTTTCATGTTTCATGTCAAGTGTTGTCTTTTTCGAGAAAATAATTTTAAATTGTTAGTTACACGTAAATTTTATCTCTACTGACCAAACAGATGTTTCCAATTTTAAATTAGTTTTATTCTTGACCGTAAGTTTTTTAAAAAGAAAAAAGTGATATATTTTATACGATTCAAATTTTTTATTTTTTGTTTTAATTTTGATTATTCTCATTTATACATGATTTTTTGTAATTCAATTATTTTGTAGATTCGGCTGCTGATGACCTAATGTAGTGTCGAAACCGGTACCGAGGAAATTTAAAATAAACGCGAGAAACTGAAGTTTAAAAAACATTATTGTTTTATTGTATCTTATTTTTAAAACATGTAATGATTGTTTGCTTTTTGCTTTGCGAATCATAGGAACATAGATATTGTGGAAAAACTAATGAACCAATAATTGTGGTAGAACGAAATGTTGACAACGTTCTATAGAAATCGCAAAATATGACTTGCGCAGAAAATAGGCAAGGATAAAAATGGTTGAAAATTTAATATTCTATAATATCGCTCTCATTTGTTTTTGCTCTACAAGACTTAGAAATATAGATATACTGGGGAAAAGCAGTAAGCCAATTTTGGCAGAACGGAATGCTGACAACTTTAAATACAAATTGCAAAATATAACTCGTACAGAAAATATGCATTGATAAAAGTTATGATAAATTTAATATTCTATAATATCGCTCTCTTTTGTTTTTCCTCTACAAGGCTTAGGAACCTAGATATTGTGGAAAATATAGTATGCCGATTCTGACAGAACGGGATGTTGATGATGTCTCATAGAAGTTTAAAAATACGACTCATACAGAAAACATGTAATGATAAAAGTTATGGGAAATTTAATATTCTAAAATATTGCTTTCTTTTCTTTTTGCTCTACGAACCTTAGGAACATAGATATTGTGAAAAAACTAATAAACCAATCTTGGTAGAACGAAATGTTGACAACATTCTATAGAATTCACAAAATTTAACTGGTACAGACAATATGCAAGGATGAAAACTGTCGAAAACTTAATATTCTATAATATCGTTCTCATTTGTTGTTGTTCTACAAGGCTTAGAAATATAGATACTTGGGAAAAGACAGTAAGCCGATTTTTCCAGAAGGAAATGTTGACAACATTCCATAGAAATTGCAAAATATAACTCGTACAAAAAGCATGCAATAATAAAAGTTGTGGTAAATTTAATATTCTATAATATCGCTCTCTTTTGTTTTTGCTCTATAAGGCTTAGAAATCTAGATATGGTGGAAAAACTAATTAGCCGATTTTGGCAGAACGGGATGTTGATAGCGTCCTATAGAAGTTGGAAAATATGTCTCGTACAGAAAACATGTAATGATAAAAGTTATGGGAAATTTAATATACTAAAATATTGCTTTCTTTTGTTTTTGCTCTGCGAACCTTGGGAACATAGATATTGTGGAAAAACTAATAAACCAATCTTGGTAGAACGAAATGTTGACAACGTTCTATAGAAATCGCAAAATATAACTCGCTCAGAAAATATGCAAGGATAAAAATTGTTAAAAATTTAATATTCTATAATATCGTTCTCATTTGTTGTTGCTCTACCGGGTGTAACAGGATCATGGTACACCCCCCGTATCACAAGTAATTTTTTTTCAATTCCGGTTTCGCGAAGTGACACTTACTTTAGATTTTTAAATGGAACACGCTGTATATATAAAAATACCAAATTACGTGATTTATGTGCAAATAAAGTTCATCAAAATGACGTTAATTAGAATAACACGGAACTCTCATGTCACACTTAAATGAAAAATTAAACATTAAATTCTAAAAAATATTGACGTTTGAAATGTCACTTATGTGGTACCATTGGATTCAGAAAATTATTCAGATTTCAAAAATGTAATAATATACAGGGTGTTCCATTTAAAAATCTAAAGTTAGTGTCACTTCTGGCGAAACCAGAATTGAAAAAAAAAATAATTGTATGTCAAAAAGTGTCTCTTATCATGTGTATAGGATGGTCCAAATTTGAATCAATTATCTTCAAAACTAAAGGACATACGGGGGGTGTACCATGATCCTGTTATACCCGGTATAAGGCTTAAAAATATAGATACTGGGAAAAAGGCAGTAACCCGATTTTGGCAAAAGAGAATGTTGACAACATTCCATAGAAATTGCAAAATATTACTCGTAAAAAAAACATGCATTGATAAAAGTTGTGACAAATTTAATATTCTATAATATCGCTCTGTTTTGTTTTTGCTACATGACTTAGGAACCTAAATATTATGGAAAAAGTAGTACGGCGATTTTGGCAGAACGGGATGTTGATAACGTCCCAGAGAAGTTGGAAAATATGACTCGTACAGAAAACATTTAATGATAAAAGTTATGACAAATCTAATCATCTGTAATATTGCTTTCTTTTGTTTTTGCTTTGCGAACCTTCGTAATATAGAAAAAAAAAAACGAAACGTCGGAGAAAATTTCTAATTATGTCATGACATTTTACATAAAAAGTTGCCTTAGGAATGTTTTTTCAGATTCACGAAAAATAGAGAAGTTATAGGCAAAAAACGAACCAGTAATTTTTTTTTGCTTTTCGGCCATATTTTAAAAACTAAAATGGCTAGATCCAAAAAGTTAGTTGAAAAATGATGAGCTCTAAGATACGCAACTTTTCCCCCATTTAACCATTTCTGTGTCTCTTATGGTTTCTGAGATCCCAATGGTGTGGGTCAAATTTGAATTACCCTGTATAGGCAGAACGAAATGTTGACAACGTTCTATAGAAATTGCAAAATATAATTCGTACAAAAAACATGCATTGATAAAAGTTGTGGTAAATTTAATATTCTATAACATCGCTCTCTTTTGTTTTTGCTCTACAAAGCTTAGGAATCTAGATGTTGTGAAAAAAGTAGTATGGCGATTTTGGCAGAACAGGATGTTTATAACGTACCATAGAAGTTGGGCAATATAACTCATAGAGAAAACATGTAATAATGAAAGTTATGGCAAATTTAATTTTCTATAATATTGCTTTCATTTGTTTTTGCTCTGCGAACCTTAGGAACATAGATATTGTGGAAAAAGTAACATAATAAGCCATATAGGGAGATGGGGGTTTAGTCCAATTGGAAAAGGTAGATGCCAGGGTGTGTTCAAGACTGGACGTCGCGCCTTTATTTTACCTATATAAAGAAATAGAGACGCGACATCCACTCTGGAACAAACTACCGGATTGATTACTGATGTGATTACTCTATTTCTAAAACTCAAATGAAATGGTGTTGAATGTTTAAAAATTCTTCTTCTTGCTTATTTTTTAAATAATTTTTATGTCGAAAGAAGTCAATAACCTTTTAGATTCACATTAAACAATACAACTGTTTAATCATTGCATAGAGAATCCTTATTAACTCGATAACTACAACAATGAGAACTACAATTGTGTGTTAATTGTTTAACATCGTTGAACCCTATTAATTCTCTCTATATGTTTAATAATCTCTTTGGCAGTTTTGATAAATTTATGGATTAATGTTGAATCTAGTTATCAAAATAAATTAATTTTTTTGTTAATAATCGATCTTATTTTTAGTTTATTTTGAGCTACATAAATAGTGAAAAAGGTGGAAACTGGGTTATCGTTACAACTTTTATGTAAATGTGTCACGGCATTACACAATTAAAGGTGAAAAACTGTTTATTAATTACTCGTCTTTGAATCGTTTCCATTTTTATATAAAATTTTAACCTTAGAACTTGAAATTCATTAAAATTAAAGGGTATCTAAAACGTAATACAAAACTTTATTAGTTTTCTGCGTAAACTCATTGTCTACACTATGCATCTGTTTTCTGTTCGCCGCCGAGATCTATTTATAGCAAAAATTCCCAAGAATAAGAGGCGCTTCACATGATGCATATAGATGGAATGAAAGTTGTAGTTATTGTTTTCGTTTTAAATTGTTCTCGAAATAGGACGCATATAACGGATTTTTTTTGTAATTAAAGATCTAAAATTAACTTAATAAGACAAAATTAACATCGTGAATTAATGACCTTTGTTATGGCACTTCCAATTTTAATTCCAAATTAATCCAAATGTTAACCAATGTTTGGGATGGTAAATTTTTACACCCTTGTTGAGCTCTCACGTTCTCCTCTACTTTTTTTTAATCTAAAAAGTCATAAAAGTTCCATATAAGTGCTAAACGTTGTTTTTCATCGTAACCATAAAACCATACACAACGATAAATCATACATATACGGTAAAAAAGTAGGGGAACGATCTGAAAAGTTTTCCCTCGGGATGTCGAGAAAGTCGTTTTGGTGACAATTTCTGGAACAACTTATTTTAAGAAATACCCATATAAGAAAAACCCGCTCTTCAAGATAAACCTGGCGCCGCCGCAATTACATAAACAAAAACCCACCCACAACGGAAGTTAAAAAATCTTTAACTTTAACCGTATCTTTAACATAAGAAACATGCCGCTAGGTTTCGTTTTATGGCCAAAAAACCTCGAAAAACCTCGATATGTATGCGACACGCAAGTTCCGACTCGTCTCCGACAAAGTTAGTGACGGGGCAGACGCCAAAATCTTAACGTAAACGCGATAGTCGTACGTGTTTTGCCTTCGAACTGGCTCGTTCTAAACCCAAAAAGTCATTTCGGCGTCAAATTTCACTTTTTTAATTTTTTTGTTATTCCCGCATCCTTAAATTCAAAGAACCGCCAACTTCCGCTTGTTAATTTTCTTCAAGAAACAAGCCATAAAGATTAAATGTAAAATACGTGATCTGAAGCATAAAAATTAATCAAAAAAAAATGTTATAAAGAAATATAATTCTTGATACTCATTATAAGAAACTATAACAAGTGTAAATCCTCTAGAGAAATAGTTTTACTCAGCGCAACTACTAAAAGAGATGGAATGAAAAGAGAGTATAAAGAAAAGAACTGGACAGAGTGTTATTCGTAGCTAGTAAGTTCACGGTGTAACCGAGTTAGTCCCACTGCCGAAAACTATTCCGAAAGAAAGGACAAATTAGAAACGCTAAAGTTCACGCGGGTGGCGGCAATGCAATTGTCCACACCAAAACTGCTGCCGCTTTCCTAAATAAAGAAGAGGAAAAGAGAGGGGAAGGTCGGGAGTTTTTACAAAACGGGAGGAAGAAAGAAGAAAAGGGCAAAAGGGGGCTGCCGACATCATCGTAACTATAACCGAATCTAATTTCACCGTTGAGGAGATGCACACTCAACGTCCTGTGTTGTTCTCTTCTCTTGCAAAATTTCCGACTTTTACACACTATGTAGAGGGTCTAATTTTGAGGTGGATAATTCGGTGTGTTTTCTTTATTTGATTATTTTTTATTTTCGTAAAAGTTTTTTTTTACGTGTTAATACTGAAATTTTCTGTTAAACCCGAATGTTTCTATAGTGCAAATTAAAACTTTTTCATATCCATATCATACCAATTCCATTATCACTTATCTTGCTGAAAAGCTCACCGAAAGCTCGTAACCGACATTTTGTTTACATTTCCACCAAACCAAATCAAAAAAAGTTATGGGAAATTTAATATTCTAAAATATTGCTTTCTTTTGTTTTTGCTCTACAAGGCTTAGAAACCTAGATATTGTGGAAAAACTAGCATGCTGATTTTGGCAGAACGGGATGTTGATGACGTCCCATAGAAGTTGGAAAATATGACTCGTACAAAAAACATGTAATGATAAAAGTTATGGGAAATTTAATATTCTATAATATCGCTCTCTTTTGTTTTTGCTCTATAAGGCTTAGGAACCTAGATATTGTAGAAAAAGTAGTACGCCATTTTTGACGGAACGGGATGTTGATTACGTAACATAGAAGTTGCAAAATATGACAAGTACAGAAAACATGTAATGATAAAAGTTGTAGGAAATTTAATATTTTCAAATATTGCTTTCTTTTGTATTTGCTCTGCGAACCTTAGGAACATAGATATTGTAGAAAAACTAGTAAACCAATTTTAATAGAATGAAATGTTGACAACGTTCTATAGAAAACGCAAAATATAACTCACTCAGAAAATATGCAAGGATAAAAATTGTTGCAAATTTAATATTCTATAATATCGTTCTCATTGTTTTTGCTCTACAAGGCTTAGAAATATAGATACTGGGGAAAAAGCACTAAGACGATTTTGTCAGAACGGAATGTTGACAACATTCCATAGAAGTTGCAAAGTATAACTCGTACAAAAAACCTTGCATTAATAAAAGTTGTGACAAATTTAATATTTTATAATATTGCTCTCTTTAGCTCTTGCTCTACAAGGCTTAGGAACCTGGATATTGTGGAAAAAGTAATACGTCGATTTTGGCAGAACGAGGTGTTGATAACGACCTATAGAAACTGGAAACTATGACTCGTACAAAAAACTTGCATTGATAAAAGTTGTGGTAAATTTAATATTCTATAATATCGCTCTCTTTTGTTTTTGCTCTACAAGGCTTAGGAACCTAGATATTGTGGAAAAAGTAGTGCGGCGATTTTGGCAAAACGGGATGTTGATAACATCCCATAGAAGTTGGAAAATATGACTCGTACAGAAAACATTTAATGATAAAAGTTATGGCAAATCTAATCTTCTATAATATTGCTTTCTTTTGTTTTTGCTTTGCGAACCTTAGGAACCTATATATTGTTGAAAAAGTAGTAAGCCAATTTTGGTGGAACGGGATGTTGATAACGTCCCATAGAATTCGCAAAATATGATACGCCCAGAAAACATGTAATGATAAAAGTTGTGGAAAATTTATTATTCTAAAATATTGCTTTCTTTCGTTTTTGCTCTGTGAACCTTAGGAACATAGATATTATCGAAAAACTAATCAACTAACTTTAGTCAAACGAAATGTTGACAACGTTCTATAGAAATCGCAAAATATAACTCGCACAGAAAATATGCAAGGATAAAAATTGTTGAAAATTTAATATTCTATAATATCGTTCTAATTTGTTTTTGCTCTACAAGGCTTAGAAATGTAGATACTGGGGAAAAAGCAGTAAATCGATTTTATCAGAACGGAGTGTTGATAACATTCCATTCAACAAAAAACATGCATTAATAAAAGTTGTGACAAATTTAATATTCTATAATATCGCTCTCTTTTGTTCTTGCTGTCCAAGGCTTAGAAACCTAGATATTGTGGAAAAAGTAGTACGTCGATTTTGGCAGAACGAGGTGTTGATAACGTCCTGTAGAAGCTGGAAACTATGACTCGTACAAAAAACATGCATTGATAAAAGTTGTGACAAATTTAATATTCTATAATATCGCTCTCTTTTATTCTTGCTCTACAAGGCTTAGGAACTTAGATATTGTGGAAAAAGTAGTACGGCGATTTTGGCAAAACGGGATGTTGATAACATCCCATAGAAGTTGGACAATATGACTCGTACAGAAAACATTTAATGATAAAAGTTATGGCAAATTTAATCTTCTATGATATTGTTTTCGTTTGTTTCTACTCTGCGAATTTTAGGAACATTATTGTGGAAAAAGGAACAGAAATAAGCCATACCGCGAGATGGGGGTTTCGTCTAATCGGAAAAAGTCGATGCTGGTGTGTATTCCAGACTGGACGTCGCGCCGTTATTTTACCTAGATAAAGAAATAAAAGCGCGACGTCCACTCTGGAATAAACACACTACCGGATTGATAACGGATGTGAAAACGAGAGGAAGAAAGAAGAAAAGGGCAAAAGGGGGTTGCCGACATCATCGTAACTATAACCGAATCTAATTTCAAACGCAATTATTTGCATAGAAGGATGACAAATTTATTTTTTAAAAAATATCGCTGCTACAGATTTTGTTTGAGTTACTTCGTGTAACCGTCTTCAGGCACGACGTCAATTGTTAACATTTTATCACAAAGGGGCCAGGAATCATCATATAAACTGTATTGAGGTTGAGAACCATCGGTGTGGAAATTATCTTTTAGGTCTGAAACAGTTACCAAAAAAATTCGTTGAGAAAAATAAATCGTGTACGTAAAAACGTGCTCGTAAACATTTCTTTCTTTCTTATTTAAAGAATTTATAGGTTTGAAATTTGAATCGTTATCAACTTAAAATTTAATTCTAGAAATGAAATTAATATTAACGAGCTGCTTCTCTCCGAGTGATCTCGATGCAGTCTTTGACGATGCAAATTTCAAACCTATAAATTCTTTAACTAAAAAAGAAAGAAATTTTTTCTGCATTGAACGTACACGTTTTTTTTTCTCAAGGATTTTTTTTGGTAACTGTTTTATTATTAGACCTAAAAGACAATTTCCACACCGATGCTTCTCAACCTCAATACAGTTTATATGATGATTCCTGGCCCCATTGCGATGAAATGTTACCAATTGACGTCGTGTCTGAAGACGGTTACACGAAGTAATTGAAATAGAATCTGTGGCACTGATATTTAAAAAAAAAATTTGTCAGCGTTCTACGCAAATAATTGCGTTTTATTATTATTTGCTCTACAAGGCTTAGGAAGCTAGATATTGTGGATAAAGTAGTACGGCGGTTTTGGCAGAACGGAATGTTGATAACGACTCATAAAAGTTGGAAAATATGACTCGTAGAGAACATTTAATGATAAAAGTTGTGGCAAATCTAATCTAGTATAGTAATAATATTGCTTCCTTTTTTTTTGCTCTGTGAACCTTAGGAACATAGATATTGTGGAAAACCTAGTAGACCTATATCGGCAGAACAAAATGTTGACAACGTTCTATAGATATTGCAAAATATAACTCGCACAGAAAATATACAAGGATAAAAATGGTTGAAAATTTAATATTCTATAAGTCGTTCGCATTTGTTTTTGGCCTACAAGGCTTAGGAGCCTAGATATTGCGGTAAAAGTAGTAAGCTTGTTTTTTTTCGGAACGGGATGTTGATAACGTCCCATAGAAGATGGAAAATATGACTCGTAGAGAAAACATGTAATAATAAAAGTTATGGCAAATTTAATCTTCTATGATATTGTTTTGGTTTGTTTTTGCTCTGCGAATCTTAGGAACATTATTGTGGAAAAAGGAACAGAAATCAGTCATACAGGGAGATGGGGGTTTCGTCTAATCGGAAAAAGTCGATGCTGGTGTGTATTCCAGACTGGACGTCGCGCCGTTATTTTACCTAGATAAAGAAATAGAGTCGCGACATCCACTCTGGAATAAACAAACTACCGGATTGATAACGGATGTGAACACGAGAGGAAGAAAGAAGAAAAGGGTGAAAAGGGGCTGCCGACATCATCGTAACTATAACCGGATCTAATTTCATCGTTCACACAACGCACTCTCAACGTCCGTTGTTGTATTCCTCCCTTCCAAAATTTTCGACTTTTACACACTGTGTAGAGGATCTAATTTTGATGTGGATAATTTTTTTTATTTGATTATTTTTTATTTTCGTAAAAGTTTTTTTTACATGTTAATATTGAAATTTTCTGTTAAACCCGAATTAAAACTTTTTCATATCCATATCATACCAATTCCATTATCACTTATCTTGCTGAAAAGCTCACCGAAAGCTCGTAACCGACATTTTGTTTACATTTCCACCAAACCAAATCCTCAAACTATCACACACGTTTCGCACACTTTTTGTAACCCGTTTCGTATACAACGAACAAAACGCTTAATGGACACTTCTAAAACGAGAATGCAGTGGCGTAACATTACTCGCGGTGGTTAATGTGGCATTATTCTTTCCGCTATTGATGTAGGAGACACATCAACAATTCTCTTTTAAACGTTTTGTGTTAAATAGGATTTCAACACATGTGTGTAAGTGGTACAAGTAAGGCACTTGAAGTATTGGACAAAGAGACAGAGAAGGAGAGATGATCGTATTACGTCAAGAGAGTGTTAGAGGTGAAAACGGATACTTTGATAACGGACGTTTAAGGGTTGGGGGTGGTAGGACGTAGGGGAAAACTGGAGGCGGGAAACTGTTCTCCGGTGGAGTCATGTTAATGCGACGGCATTGTATTTCGGCACGGACGCCACTCTGCTTGAAAACAAAGTCGATATTCGCTTTATATTAGGTATAAACCGCGTCTACTCTCTTTTCGAAACGACCTTTTTGGCCGGATCGAAACTCTTAAAACAGTAATTAATTAAACCTCTCTTTTTGAGTTTGGAGTTTGCTAACTTTTAAGTGTTTGTTTGATTTAACGAAAGCTGAAACATAATTTGAGGCGTAAAGAAACATATTTTATTTAAATAAAATTAAACGTGTGATATTTATTATGGTATTGTGGTTTTTCTCACTGCGGTTTTCTTTCGCGATATGATTTCATTATTAATAAACAAATTTTTTCATGTCTGCATTTCTAAAATATCTTTCTAGACAATAAAAAATATAAATTTAAAGATAACATCTAAAAGAAATCCTTTAAACTAATAACTACACGACACAATAACCACCTAAAATTGGTAGCAATTTGTCAAAAACGTCAAACGATACTTTTCAATGGACTCCATCTCCGTTTCTTATCCCATTTCATCTTCTTTCCTAAACAATTACATTTTTATCTCCGTCCGATCACATAAAAAAATTATAAACCCTCAACAACTTCTCCATTACAACATTTACAACAGTTTCTCGTGCTACTTCGGTCTTCTTAGAGCATTCAGATTTATTTCTACCACTCTAGATACAATTCGAATTGATCTTATCTAAAAAAAAAGGTTTTGAGTTCTCTTCGTTTTCATTGTTAAATGAATTCGTGTTCGTTTTAGTTACATCTGTCTCAATAATTCGGCTATCGTTTACGGGTTTTATTCGGGGGGTACCTTATTGTGATGACAAGCTATTGCAGGGAAACTTCAAACAGTTCCAATTCACCCTTCTATATGAATCAAATCCAAATTTAATAAGCGATTGTAATCTAAGTGTAGTTAATTTCAACCCTCCTTAACCCTCTTTGCTTATTTTTTTTTGTGGTAATATAATACGGCTTGATTATTTTTTTATCTTTATTTATTTTTTTAATAAAATATATAGTAACAAGTAATTTTATATATTGTGGTTAGTAATTGATTTGGTAGGATAAATTGGATCCGACGACAAATTATTAATTAATCGCTTAGTTATTAGTAGTTATTAAATTTAACCGCTAATTTAAGGTTAACTATCGTTTTAAATGATTCCAATCGGGAAGTTATTAACTAACTGTGAAGAAAATTATTATTTTAATGGTTTGGGTGAATCCAACAAAATATTCTTCTAATTGTAAGTAACATTTATTTAATAACACATCAGTTGGGAAACTCAACATTTGATAAATATTTTGATTCGTTAACATTTGGCGTTCAATTCAAATACAAAGGACATCTTTTAACAGGGATTTTTAGAACCCAGAATTGATTAAGAGATCCAATCAAGAAGCTATTTTAATACTCCTAGTAAAAGAAATCAATAGAGGAGATAATAGAAAAGGCTGGAGATTTTTCCAAATAAGCCAGAGCCGCATTTCAAGCAGAGATAGAGTAACTTACTGTTGATGCGTCGAAATCTGGGTCTTGCTTATAATAAATTTAAATAGCAGACCTAAAATGGGAAAATCTAACAATAAGAAAACTTAGCCTCCTAAACATTAGCATAGCCAAAGTAGATCTAGAGCAGAAGCAAGGAGTTCGTCCGCATTCTGGAAGCGTAAAAGAATGCTGGAAGGCTCAAGTAGTGCTTCATCTTTCAATATTTATAAGTCACAGGTAAAACGTCTAAAAAGCTCGATGAAACCCTTAAAAAAATGTAACGCGATACCTTATCTACAGATTTTGGCAGAAAAGGATGTGGATAATATCCCATAGAAGTCGGAAAATATAACTGACACAGAAAATTTGCAATGACAAAACTTGTGGTAAATTTAATTTTCTATAATATCACTCTCTTTTGTTTTTGCTCTGTAAACCTTAGGAATATAAATATTGTGGAAAAACTATGCCGACTTTGGCAGAACGGGATGTTGATAACGTCCCATAGAAGTCTGAAAATATGATTCGAATAGAAAACATGTAATGCTAAAAGTTATGGAAAATTTAATCTTCTATAATATTGGTTTCTTTGGTTTTGCTCTGCGAACCTCACGAACATAGATATTGTGGAAAAAGTGATAAGTCAATTTTGGCAGAACGGGATGTTGACAACATCCCATAGAAGTCGGAAAATATGACTCGTATAGAAAACATGTAATGATAAAAGTTATAGGAAATTTAATATTTTAAAATATTGCTTTCTTTCGTTTTTGCTCTGAGAACCTTAGGAAGATAGATATTATGGAAAAACTAATAAACCAATTTAGGTAGAAAGAAATGTTGACAACGTTCTATAGAAATCGCAAAATATAACTCGAACAGAAAATATGCAAGAATAAAAATTATTGAAAATTTAATATTCTATAATATCGCTCTTATTTGTTTTTGCTCTACAAGACTTAGAAATATAGATACTGGTGAAAAGCAGTAAGCCGATTTTGGCAGAACGAAATGTTGACAACATTCCATGGAAATTGTAAAATATAACTCGTACAGAAAATATGCATTGATAAAAGTTGTGGCAAATTTAATATTCTATAATACTGCTCTCTTTTGTTTTTGCTCTGCGAACCTAAGGAACATAGATATTGTGGAAAAAATAGTAAGTCGTTTTTGGCAGAATGGGATGTTGATAACGTCCCATAGAAGTCGGAAAATATGACTCGTACATAAAACATGTAATGACAAAAGTTATGGAAAATTTAATATTCTATAATATTACTTTCATTTGTTTCTGCGCTGGGAACCTTAGGGACATAGATATTGTGGAAAAACTAATAAACCAATTTTGGTAGAACGAAATGTTGACAACGTTCTATAGAAATCGCAAAATGTAACTCATTCAAAAAATATGCATCGATAAAAGTTGTGGTAAATTTAATATTCTATAATATCGCTCTATTTTGTTTTTGCTCTACAAGGCTTAGGAACCTAGGTATTGTGAAAAAAGTAGTACGCCGATTTTGCAGAAGGGATGTTGATAACGTTCCATAGAAGTCTGAAAATAAGATTCGAATAGAAAACATGTAATTCAAAAAGTTATAGAAAATTTAATCTTCTATGATATTGCTTTCTTTTATTTTTGCTCTGCGTATTGTGGAAAAAGTAGTAAGTCGATTTTGGCAGAACGGGATGTTCACATCGTCCCATAGAAGTCGGAAAATATGACTCGTATAAAAAACATGTAATGATAAAAGTTATGGGAATTTATATTCTAAAATATTGCTTTCTTTTGTTTTTGCTCTGCGAACCTTAGAAACATAGATATTGTGGGAAAACTAATAAACCAATTTCTGTAGAACGAAATGTTGACTACGTTCCATAGAAATCGGAAAATATAACTCACACGGAGAATATGTAATAATAAAAGTTATGGCAAATTTAATCTTCTATAATATTGCTTTCTTTTTCCTTTTGCTCTGCGAACCTTAGGAACTTAGATATTGTAGAAAAAGTAGTAAACCAATTTTGGCAGAACGAAACGATATTTACATGCCATAGAAATCGAAAAATATAACTCGCACAGCAAACATGTATTAATAAAAGTTATAGCAAATTTAATCTTCTTTAACATCGCTCTCTTTTGTTTTTGCTCTGCAAGGCTTAGGAATATAGATATTGTCCAAAAAGTAGTATGTCGATGTTGACAGAACATGACGTTATCGACATTCCACAGAAATCAGAAAATGTAATTTGCACAGAAAACATATATTAATAAAAGTTATAGCAAAATTGATCTTCTTTAAGTTCACTGTTATGTTTTTGCTCTGCGATCCTTAGGAATATAGATATTGTAGAAAAAGTGATAAACCAATTTTAGCAGAACGAAATGTTGCCATCGTCCCATAGAAGTCGAAAATATGACTCGTACAGAAAACATGCAATGATAAAAGTTGTGGTAAATTTAATATTCTATAACATCGCTCTCATTTGTTTTTGCTCTACAACGCTTAGAAATATAGATAATGGGGAAAAGCAGTAAGCCGATTTTGGCAGAACGGAATGTTGACAACATTTCATAGAAATTGCAAAGTATAACTCGTACAGAGAATATGCATTGATAAAAGTTGTGGTAAATTTACCACAACAATAGGTAAACAATAGGTAAGTTTCCACAATATCTATGATCAAGATATTGTGGAAAAAAATAGTAAGCCTATATTGCTAGAACGAAATTTTGACAACGTTCCATAAAAATCGGAAAATATAACTCCCCCAGAAAACATGTAAGGATTAAAGTTGTAGCAAATTTAATATTCTATAATATCCTCCTGTTGTATTTTTGCTCTGCGTGACTTACGAATATAGATACTGTGGAAGAACTAGTAAGCCGATTTAGGCAGAAGGTTGTATCAATCCACCTTACTCAATCAGCGTGAAAATGCTGAACTCACTTTGCAGCAGGAATTAGCACACAATCAAGTCACTTCAAGAAACATTTGCAGGCTTTTGGATATCGTCACTTACTCTTGTATTATGAGGCACAAGACTGAAAAGATTTTATTATCACATGCATACTTTTTATCTCATCTTGCAAATTAGTGTCATCTCAATGTTGTCAGTAATAAAGGATTGGGGCACACCCGTCAAATAAGCTAACTCAAAGAAAATCTCCTCGCAATAATTTGGATTCTAATTAATATCAAATTTGCAAAATGGATACAACCAAAGATTATTCTTTGATGTTTACAAGACATTTGACAGATTCTGATAAATGCAGAGACCTTATACACTAATCATACAAAAACCTCATTCAAGCAATTTGGATAGTTGGGTTAATTATGATTTTTCTTGTATTTCAAATAAAATAAATCATTTCATAACTCACAAAGATAATCTCAATATAATTTCCCTAATCTTCCTTTTTGTGCTTAATTTGCATGTAGATATGTAATCACTTGTAGGATTTCCCCTAATCTATTGATTTACTCCACTTGATTTTGCACAATAATTGGTCCATTAACACCAGATTACCTTGATATGGCTATAGTTTTGTTCAATATGTAGTTAATTAACGGTTATAAACCGTATCTTAAGTTTATTAACACGCAAAAATTAGATTCTAAAAAGAATGTTGTAAAGAATCCATTGTTCTCGGTTAAATGTTAACCAAAAGTCGGTTTTTGGAAGTGGAGGAAGTTCCGGGAAGAAATCGAACCTGACCTGGTGTTAAATCACTCTTTACCTCAAAACCCCCAAAAGAAAATTAACTCTTTTGAACCGTCAAGGTTGTTATAAATTAAGAGATAACAAAAAAAATTTTTTTTCGTGTATTGATGGTTGTAAACCGTTTTCCAGCAAAACGAACCCTTTCCTTTATTTTCCTACTTCCCAAAGCTTTTTTAACCTTACTATAACTCGAAACGAACCTCATCCCGAACTGAACGACTAAACGTACATACGTAGATACGTTTCGAGTGACAAATTGGGCCCATTACGAATGTTCGCCTCTCTTCACACACACAGAGAGAAAGAGACCACCCGACCCAAAACGTTAATAAACTTGCAGGCAACGGGCACATGTGTGGATAAGCGATGGATGTTCCTGAACGCCTGTTTTAACACTCTCAATGTGTGAATTTAGATGGTTTTTAGATTTTTTTCTCTCTCATATTTTTTTAGTTGTACTTTTTTTGTGCCCTTCCTGCCCGTTAATTTGTAGTAAAACTTTTTTTGTTAGTTCGTTTCGTTTAGTACATCAAATTAATGTGAATCAGTAAAGTTCGAAATCAACTTTTTAACGATTCTCATTTTTCGCACAACTTTTAAATGGATGTCGTATTTTATTGTTGCTTTCTCCGAATTTTTAAGATCCAAAATGAATGAATTTCTTTTGATAGTGATAAATGTTTTTCGGCGCTAAAAAAAGTTGGAAAAATTTCTTCATTGTCGATGTCGCGGGGCGCTTTTAATTCGGGGGACAGCAACCGAGATGACCGGGAACGTTTCGCTTTTGTGTTGCGGCGTGGACCACTATAAAGTAAACATTTTGTTGCCCATAAACGGCCCCCCATATTTATGTTTAAGTTAAATTTGAAACGGCAGGAGGTCGCCAGACAAATTCGTACCCGTAAAAATATTCGTTCGTTTTTCATTTTTATCTTAAGAAGCTTCCAAAAAAATTTTTACAGTTTAACAAAAAAAAATTAAATAAAAACCATTTATCTTAGTGATTGTCAAATAAAGTGCCAAATGTTTGAAAGAAATCTCGGAAAATAAGAAAGTTAAATAAGAAAGTTAAACAACAAAGTTATAAAACCACACCACACCAGGTTGAAGAATGAATAAGGGTTTCTTATCCTTCTAGGAATGAATCTTTTGTAAACCGATCGAAAACATAAACCAGTAGCGGTCATTTGTCATTACTCACTCGGTCGTATTGAGTTTAAAATGTCTTTTGGCTTAGTTTATGACCGTTTTATTTAAAAGAACCGAAACAAATTTCTTAACAACCACGAAGTGTAACTGAAAAGTCACTCAAACATGTTTCAATTTATTTTAAATTTCTTAAAAATTAGCAGAGTTAACGTTTCACTCATAATTAAACTTTTATAGCAATTCAATTCCTACTCTAATCTGCTATATCTGCCTAAGACGACAGGTATGATAACTGCATATTGACTAAGTCCAAATATTCTTCACCGACTATGATAAATCAAGAATAACAGAGCCTCATCTGTCACTATCTATAAGACTAAAGTTTACAGGTAAAGTTGCTAAAAAGCTCTAGTCTCTAATGTACAGATTTTGGCCAAAAATGATGTTGACTATATCCCAGAGAAGTCGGAAAATATGATTTGTAAAGGAAACATGTAATGATAAAAGTTATGGCAAAGTTAATTTTCTATAATTTCGTTTTCTCTGGTTTTTGCTCTGCGAACCTTAGGAACTTAGATAATATCCAAAAACTAGTAAATCAATTTTGGCAGAACAAGTTGTTGACAATGTCCCATAGAAATCGAAAAATATGAATCGTGCAGAAAACATGTAATGATAAAAGTTATGGCAAATTTAATCTTCTATAATTTCGCTATCTTTTGTTTTTGCTCTGCGAGGCTTAGGAACATAGATATTGTCGAAAAATTAGTAAACCGAATTTGGCAGAACGAAACGTTAATAACATAACACAGAAATTGGAAAGTATAACTCGGACAGCAAACATGTAGTAACAGAAGTTACAGCAAATTTAATCTTCTTTAACATAGCTCTCTTTTGTTTTTGCTCTGCAAGGCTTAGGAACATAGATATGATCTAAAAAGAAGTATGTCGATGTTGGCAGAACATGATGTTATCGACATTTCACAGAAATCGGAGCATATAACTCGCATGGCAAACATGTATTAATAAAAGTTGTGCAAATTTAATCTTCTTTAACATCGCTGCCTTTTTTGTTTTTACACTGCGAAGCTTACAAACATAGATATTGTCCAAAAACTAGTAAACCAATGTTGGTAGAACGAGATGTTGACAATGTCCCATAGCAACCGAAAAATATGACTCGTACAGAAAACATGTAATGATAAAAGTTATGGTAAATTTAATCTTCTATAATTTCGCTTTCTTTGGTTTTTGCTCTGCGAACCTTAGGAACATAGATGTTGCCGAAAAACTAGTAAACCAATTTTTACAGAACGAGATATTGACAACGACCCATAAAAGTCGAAAAATATGACTCGTACAGAAAACATGTAATGATAAAAGTTATGGAAAATTTAATCTTCTAATATTTTTTTCCTTTGTTTTTGCTCTGAGAGGCTCAGGAACATAGATATTGTAGAAAAGTAGTAAGTCAATTTTTTCAGAACGAAACGTTAATAACATGACACAGAAATCGGAAAATATAACTGGCACAGCAAACATTTATTAATAAAAGCTATAGCAAATTTAATCTTCTTTAACATAGCTCTCTTTTGTTTTTGCTTTGCAAGACTTAGGAACATAGATATTGTCTAAAAAGTAGTATGTCGATGTTGGCAGAACATGATGTTATCGACATTCCACAGAAATCGGAGAATATAACTCGCACGGCAAACATGTATTAATAAAAGTTGTAGCAAATTTAATCTTCTTTAACATCGCTGTCTTTTGTTTTTACACTGCGAGGCTTACAAAGATATATATTGTCCAAAAACTAGTAAACCAATAATGTCCCATAAAAATCGATAAATATGACGCGTACAGAAAACATGTAATGATAAAAGTTATGGCAAATTTAATCTTCTACAATTTCGCTTTCTCTGGTTTTTGCTGTGCGAACCTTAGGAACATAGATATTGTAGAAAAACTAGTAAACTATTGAACTAAAATTAGAACTAACACTAGAAACTAGACACTAGAAACTTTCGGGTTTTGCCGTGCTTACGATTCTGTCTTTGGGGTCCTTCTTGGGTTTCCTGTAGGTGGCTGGGACCAGTAGGTTCATCATTTTGTCGTCATATTCTTTCTGGTCCATAACAACGGTGGCATTCCCCTTGTCTGCTGGTAACACGACGATTTCTGACTTTTCTTTAATAGACCGGAGTGCCTTCTTTTTACCACCAAGTCAAGTTGGATTTCGGTGGTTTTGCTGACTTCAATACAGCCGCTTCCACCTCGCAGATGATTTCCTCTTTCGGGACCTTCCTCGGGGTGATTGCTTTTGTTAGTGGGACACTCGATCTGTTGATGACGATTGTTTCTACTGGTAAACTATTACTTCTCTTCTTTTGTATCCGGCGTTCCAGGAATTCAAACGTCTTGATGTGCGTGTCACGGGTCTTCTGGAATTCATGATCGGCCTTCTCCATTGTTAGTCTGTCCACTTTATCCCAGTCTTCTCCGGACATAATATTGGAAAGTGAGAGGTGGAGTCGTAGTAACCTCTCATTTATTTTCTGTAGATCATTGAAGGTCTTGTGGATTCTTTCTCGTAGTAGTGCTTGTTCTGTCCTAATCAAGACTCTACGTGCTGCAGCAGAGTTGATGGTGTTCAGGGTTGTGCTGTTTCGACATTGCCACGTCAAGAAATCAATTATCGACGTGTCGACAATGTTATGTCGACAAAAATGTTTGTCGACATTTTATCGACACATCGATTTTTCTGCCACTCACCACCAGGGTTGCTTGGTCGACATTTTTGTTGACACTTGACCTCGACATACTTACTCGACACGTCGACAATGTCAAATGTCGACAACGTCAACAATTCTTTTTTTTAGTGCGTGGTGAGTGGCAGAAAAATCGATGTGTCGATAAAATGTCGACAAACATGTTTGTCGACCTGACATTGTCGACACGTCGATAATTGATTTCTGGACGTGGTAATGTCGACACAGCACAACCCTGCTCACCACGCACTGATCGCACTATATATCAAATGAATATAACCTCAAAAATCGAATTGTTGACGTTGTCGATATTTGACATTGTCGACGTGTCGAGGTCAAGTGTCAACAAAAATGTCGACGCGTCGACAAGCAACCCTGGTGGTGCTTCACCTTCAAGAAGGTTGGCATTACTTTCTTCTCTCTGCATCTTCGTAGAAAGGCCAAACTGCTTGCATTGTCTAATTCGTGAGTTATCCAAATCTTTGACTTGTAACTAACGCTAGAAACTTACGGGTTTTGCCGTGCGTTTTTTAAGAAAAGGTTTGATGTTTCGGATACCATGTTGCAACCTCCTTCAGAAACCGGTTCGAAGTGACGAAATCGAAAATCGGGTACCATATATAAGTCGGAAACTGATTAATAAATAATTAATTAACGTTAATTAGAAGCTAATTATTAACTAATTGCGCCGCGGCCGGTGTGAGGTGGGAGGAGGTCTTTGTGTTCACATCAGGAAGATGGTCCAATTTTTGCTAAGCTCCCAGCCATCTTCTCTGTTGACGTTATTTCTATGTCGGTGGATTTCTATGGCTTCTCTTGTCAGTCTTTGGTAATATCTGTTGTCCCTAGCCAGTACCTTCGTTAGTTTGAAGTCTATTCGGTGTCTCTTTGCATGACACACAAATCGGAAAATATAACGCGAACAGCAAACATGTAGTAAAAAAAGTTATAGCAAATTTAACCTTCTTTAACATAGCTCTCTTTTGTTTTTGCTCTGCAAGGCTTAAGAACATTGATATTGTGGAAAAGCTGGTAAAGCAGTTTTTGGAGAACATGATGTGATATTGTCTAAAAAGCAGTATGTCGATGTTGACAGAACATGATATCGACATTCCACAGAAATCGGAAAATATAACTCGCACGGCAAACATGTATTAATAAAAGTAAATAGCAAATTTAATCTTCTTTAACATCGTTGTCTTTTGTTTTTACACTGCGAGGCTTATAAACATAGATATTGTCCAAAAACTAGTATACCAATTTTGGCAGAACAAGATGTTGACAATGTCCCATAGAAATCGGAAGATATGACTCATACAGAAAACATGTAATTATAAAAGTTATGGCAAATTTAATCTTCTATAATAATGTTTTCTTTTGTTTTTGCTCTGCGAACCTTTACATAGATATTGTCGAAAAAGTATTAAGCCGATTTTGGCAGACGAAACGTTAATAACATGACACAGAAGTCGGAAAATATAACTCGTACAGAAAACATGTATTAATAAAGGTTATAGTAAATATAAACTTCTTCAACATCGCTCTCTTTTGCTTTTGGTCTGCGAGGCTTAGGAACATAGATAGTGTCCAAAAAGTAGTATGTCGATGTTGACAGAACAAGATTTTATCGACGTTCTACAGAAATCGGAAAATATAACTTGCACAGCAAACATGTATTAATAAAATTTATAGCAAATTTAATCTTCTTCAACATCGCTCTCTTTTGTTTTTGCTCTGCCAGGCTTAGGAACATTGATATTGTGAAAAAGCTGGTAAAGCAGTTTTGGGAGAACATGATGTGACAACGTCCGATAGAAGTCGGAAAATACCATTCGAATACAGGCTGAGGAAGAAGAAGTAGAAGATATCTGCCTATTGAGGCACATAATGAGTTCTATGTGTCTTGAATCTGATTTCAATCGAAATGTGTAGACTGTAAGTGATCCATCTTTGGTTCTAACCTATTAATTCATTGTGTAGCATATGACTACGCACATTTAATGGATGTTCTAATTAATGATGTAGTGTATGTATGTATCTTTTATCAGTATGTCAAGGTGACGATATCATTTTGACATATTACATTTGACATATTATTTGTTGAAACTTAACTGCTCCTCCAATACTGATTGGAGAAGAAGCAAATTTTTCTTAACTCTTTTTGAAGCACCAAAAACTATATGCAATTCGAAATGCAGATGTGGAATCTTGATAAAGTGGGAAGAGCAACATTTCCAACTACATATATCGCTTTCTTTCACATCATTATGGATTAATCACTGTAGGATTCCTTTTTTGCCTTCCTTTTCCGTTTGACTCCAACCCCCATAGGTAATACTATCGCGTCACAACTACCAAGTAAATTAAAACGACTAAATTAAAATAATATAAAAAGAATGAAAACAGCAATTCTTTAGTTGCATTCTAAAAAACATTTTATTTTAACACATATTGTGAATTTAATGGATTTCTTTACCACATCAACGGCGTACGAAAGGAAGAGAAGTGTATATAAACCAGCCACATAATCCGATCTAAATCGTCCCAACTCTTGAAAAACACGCAGGATTTTATAATACAGAGGGATGTAGAGGTAGAAGGGTCGTATTCTGACCAGCAGATACTCTCTCTCTGGCTTGGCAGATAAAAGAACGAATGACAAGCACCGGCGGCATCAAATGAGCGGATTACCCTCTTAAATACCCCCACTTCTTCCCATTCTAAAATGCTAATTTTATCCGACCAAATCCGAAGGGGAAAAGGTTGTTCAAACAACGAAAGGGTTGCCGTTTTGAACTAGTTCTATTTTCCACCCTTTTAAACTTGTTCCGATTTTTTTAATTTAATTTTGTCGGGCGACATCTGTTCGTGTTGTAATTAATAACAAAGAAAAATTAGAAGTTAATGTTGAAATTATCTTTAGGTTAGGTAATTATTATTCACTTCTCGTTAGAATGTTTACTCTCGATTATGGTTAACGGTTACTTGCTTGCTTTCGCTTGATGGCCTCTTTATAACCTAAACTTGATCGCGGAGTCTGGTGGATTTATGAAAATATATGCTAATGCGGTGTTCCTACATCGGTTAGTTGCAGGATGGGTAAAGGGTAATGGGGAGGAAGCAGTGCATTCAGAAACGGCAGCTGACTAATCACCTAAATTTCGAAACGTTTATTGTTGCTGAATTCATCGTTATGGAAATGTAAAAAATTAAAATCGTCTCGAAATTGTTTTAATTCAAAAATTAATTGAAACTATAAAATCAATTTTCCCATAACCATTTCAGCCTGCGAAGATAATTAGATAAAATATAGGTTTATTATTATTACCTGAGGTTAAACCACGTAATATAATACTACTAAGATAAGATTCTCATTAATCAATTTCGTTTCGTTTAAGAAAATTACGAACGCTGTTGGTAAACTTTGAAAAAGAAAGGGAACAAGAAGAACGATAATTACAACCAAATTAGCTCCGGACAGGATATTCCGGAGCACGTTTGCTCTGATTAACCGAAATCATCGACGTTTATTAAAATTAGCCCGGCGCTGATTTAGTGAATCACGAGAATCTAAATGCGAATCTTGCGTGCCCTCAGCTTCGCCTCCTTCAACCTAGTACACAGAAAAGTATTTCTGCTCCTTCTCATTTCAATAACGGCTCCACGGAGACGTTAATAGTTAAAGGGATTCAGCGTACATTTTCTTTCCGAATTAAAATTCGTTTTTCATCAAAAATCAAATAAATAATTTAATTTAATGTAATTTTTAGTTTATCGATAAAATAATATTGGAAGAGATATCTCCGGTGGTCCATCACAAAAACCCTACTCCTACTTCTTCTCGTTTTCTCTTTGTTGTTGTAATTTTACCCGTAGACGTATTAATGATAGAGATTAACCGACCATTACCACGTCGTCAGGTCGAACCAACCGACCAACGTGGTCGTTGGCGAAAACCGACCACCGCCAACAAGCTCTTCTCTTCTTCGCATGCAGAAATATGCTATTATGGTAATCGGTGCTTTGCATAACAGTTCCTACTTAAGATTTCTATCGGGACGGACTCCAGCCTTTGATTTTATGGGTTTTGCTCTTTCTCGGCGTACTTACCGGCTGGCTGCCCGTACCAATCGGTAATTAGGATAATTAGATGAAATTGAGCTCTGTCCCTCTATCTCAATTTCAAATTACAAGGAAAATGGAATCGTTTTCTTTGTTGTTGATGAGGATGATGATGTCATCTGACCCACGCAATCGTTTTGCAGTTTCTTTACCATGTTGAGATAAATGCTTTGTAATTATTAGGAATCTAAACTGTGGTTTAGTTGATTGTTGGAGATTTTTTTTCTTTTATTAAACAAATCTGTATAGATGTAATTATTGGACCATTGTATTAAATTTGTTTTCTTGTTAAATCATTCAGTAATGTTTTGTATTATTGTCATTGATATCATTCTGTTGATTCTAACGATGTCAAGGACTTTACTCACTCGATCGTATTGAGTTTAAAATGTCTTCTGTCTTGGTTTATGGCCGTTTTATTTAAAAGAACCGAAACAAATTTCTTAACAACCACAAAGTGTAATTGAAAATTCACTCAAACATGTTTCAATTTATTATGAGTTAATGCTGCGAAAGGAGTATGATAGCTGCATATTGACTAAGTCCAAATATTCCTCATTGACTGTGATAAATGAAGAATAATGGAGAGTCTCATCTATCAATAATAAGAGTTAAGGGTAAAGTTTCTAAAAAGCTCTAGTTTCTAATCTACAGATTTTTGCAGAAAATGATGTTGACAATATCCCAGAGAAGTCGGAAAATATGATACGTAAAGAAAACATGTATTAATAAAAGTTATAGCTAATTTAATCATCTTTAACATCGCTTTCTTTTGTTTTTATTCTCCGAGGCTTAGGAACATAGATATTGTCCAAAAACTAGTAAACCAATTTTGACAGAACGAAATGTTAACAACATGACATAGAAATCGGAAAATATAACTCGCACACAAAACATGTATTAATAAAAGATATAGCAAATTTAATCTTCTTCAACATCGCTCTCTTTTGTTTTTGGTATGCGAGGCTTAGGAACATAGATATTGACCAAAAAGTAGTATGTCGATGTTGACAGAACAAGATGATATCGACATTCCATAAAAGTCGGAAAATATAACTCGCACAGCAAATACGTATTAATAAAAGTTGTAGCAATTAGGAACAGTGATATTGTGGAAAAACTGGTAAGGCAATTTTGGCAGAACATGATGTGACTATGTCCCATAGAAATCGGAAAATACCATTCGAATACAGGCTGAGGAAGAAGAAGTAAAAGATATCTGACTATTGAGACTGTTTTCTTGTTAAATCATTAAGTAATATCTTGTATTATTGTCATAGACTAATGTCTATGACAATTCTGTTGATTCTACCTATTTCAAAGACAATGGAAGATATTAAAGTAGGCCAGGACAGTGTTGAGAGATGTTAGAAGTGATATTGAAAGTTGCTAGAGACAATCTCTTAGGTCTAGGATGATTGGCGGATATCACGGACGATGTAGAAAGTGATCAAGAATTATGTTCATCAAGAAATGATGAAATAGTATCAGGAGACATCAGAAATTATGCTTAGTTAAATTATTTCCGATGCAGAAGCGAAATATCACGGATATTTGAAAATAGACGATATTTATTGTTAAAATCGTGAATAAGTCAAAAACTAAACCTGACAGAAACAAGTGGCATTGACAAAAATGGTTTAAAATTAACCCAAGAAAACAAGTCCATAATCATCTCAATTCTGGCTATTAATATTTACTAGGTAGAGATCAAAAATCCACAAAATCTCAAATTGTGGCGTAGTTTTTCATTGAAATCGTATCTCAAAAACTAAACATGATAGCGCAAAGCAGCACAGATTTAAATATTTTGAAATGAACCCACTAAATCATTTCCTTAATCAATTCCATATAATTCTATTATATAATTCCTAGCTATCACTATTTTCTAAGTAGAAATCAAAAAGCACCAAAATCTCAAAATGGGCAATGTTTGTCGTTGATATCGTGTGTAACTCAAAAGCTAAACTTTATAAAGGAAAGTGGCATGATTGAAAATAGTTTAGAATAAACCCAATAAATCATTTTCATAATGACTTCAATCCTAGCTATCACTATTTTCTAAGAAGAAAGCAAAAATCGTCAAAACCTCAAAATGGGTGATGCTTTTCACTGAATTCGTGAGTATCTCAAAAACTAAATGTGATAGAGGAAAGCAGTACACATGAAAATTGTTTAGAATGAAGCCAATTAATCATATCCATAATGACTTTAATCCTAGCTATCACTATTTCCTAAGTGGAAAGCAGAAATCTTCAAAACCTCAAAATGGGTAGTTTTACATTGGATTCGTGAGTATCTCAAAAACTAAACGCGATAGAGGAGAGCAGTATAGATTAAAATGTTTTAGAATTAATCTACTAAATCATTTACATAATCATTTCTATCCTAGCTATCTCTATTTATGAACTAGAAAGCCAAAAACCTCAACATCTTAAAATGGGCAATGATTGTTGTTGATATCGTGTGTAAGTCAAAAACATAACTTGATAAAGGAAAGTGGTATAAATGAAAATAGTTTAGAATGAACCCAATAAATCATTTCCATAATGACTTCAATCCTAGCTATCACTATTTTCTACGTAGAATGCAAAAACCTTCAAAACCTCAAAATGGGTAATGTTTTTAATTGCATTCGTGAGTATTTCAAAAACTAAATGCGATAGAGGAAAGTAGTACAGATAAAAATAGTTTAGAATGAACCCAATAAATCATTTCCATGATAACTTCAATCCCAGCTGTCACTATTTTCTAGGTGGAAAGCAAAAATTGTCAAAACCTCAAAATGAGTAATGTTTTTCATTGGGTTCGTATCTTAAAAACTAAACGCGATAGAGGAAAACAGTACAGATGAAAATAGTTTAGAATGAATTTACTATATCATTTCCATAATCATTTCTATCCTAGCTATCCCTATTTATGAGCTAGAAAGCCAAAAATCTCAACATGTTAAAATGAGCAAAGTTTGTCGTTGATATCGTGTGCAACTCAAAAAGTAAACTTGATAAAGGAAAGTGACATGAATGAAAATAGTATAGAATAAACCCAATATGTCATTTCCATGTTGACTTCAATCCTAGCTATCACTATTTTGTAGGTAGAAAGCAAAACTCCTCAAAACCTCAAAATGGGTCATGTTTTTCATTGCATTCGTAAGTATCTCAAAAACTAAATGTGATAGAGAAAAGTAGTACAGATGAAAATAGCTTAGAATGAACCCAATAAATCATTTCCATGATAACTTCAATCCTAGCTGTCACTATTTTCTAGATGGAAAGCAAAAATTGTCAAAACCTCAAAATGGGTAATGTTTTTCATTGGGTTCGTATCTTAAAAACTAAACGCGATAGAGGAAAACAGTACAGATGAAAATAGTTTAGAATGAACTTACTATATCATTTCCATAATCATTTCTATCCTAGCTATCCCTATTTATGAGCTAGAAAGCCAAAAATCTCAACATGTTAAAATGAGCAAAGTTTGTCGTTGATATCGTGTGCAACTCAAAAAGTAAACTAGATAAAGGAAAGTGACATGAATGAAAATAGTATAGAATAAACCCAATATGTCATTTCCATGTTGACTTCAATCCTAGCTATCACTATTTTGTAGGTAGAAAGCAAAATTCCTCAAAACCTCAAAATGGGTCATGTTTTTCATTGCATTCGTAAGTATCTCAAAAACTAAATGCGATAGAGGAAAGTAGTACAGATGAAAATAGCTTAGAATGAACCCAATAAATCATTTCCATGATAACTTCAATCCTAGCTGTCACTATTTTCTAGGTGGAAAGCAAAAATCGTCAAAACCTCAAAATGGGTAATGTTTTTCATTGGGTTCGTATCTTAAAAACTAAACGCGATAGAGGAAAACAGTACAGATGAAAATAGTTTAGAATGAACTTACTATATCATTTCCATAATCATTTCTATCCTAGCTATCCCTATTTATGAGCTAGAAAGCCAAAAATCTCAACATGTTAAAATGAGCAATGTTTGTCGTTGATATCGTGTGCAACTCAAAAACTAAAGTTGATAAAGGAAAGTGACATGAATGAAAATAGTATAGAATAAACCCAATATGTCATTTCCATGTTGACTACAATCCTAGCTATCACTATTTTGTAGGTAGAAAGCAAAACTCCTCAAAACCTCAAAATGGGTCATGGGTTTCATTGCATTCGGCAGTATTTCAAAAACTAAACGCGATAAAGGAAAACAGTACAGATGAAAATAGTTTAGAATGAACCCAACCCAACCCACTAAATCATTTCCATAATCATTTCTATCCTAGCTATCACTATTTATAAGGTAGAAAGCAAAAATTCTTAAAATTTAAAAATGAGCAATGTTTGTGGTTGTTGTGTATAACTCAAAAACTAGACATGAAAGTGGCATGAATGAATATAGTTTAGAATGAACCTAATAAATCATTTCCATAATGACTTTAATCCTAGCTTTCACTATTTTCAAGATAGAAAGCAAAAAACTTAAAATGGTCAATGTTTGTCGATATATTACTACCAATTTTTCTGTATATGAAAATTCCAATAACTTATTCTAACTTCACATAGTTAAATCCGACGTAAAACCTGACTTTTATTTCCTTTGACTTTTTAATAAGAAGACTGTTTTGAAGAAGGCTTCAACAACGTCATAGAAGATGAGAACTTCGAGACCCCCATCTGTGACATTAAACAATAAACCGCGTGGAGTTCCATCCATCACTTTTTCTGAGTGGATGGAAGATCGGAATGGACGGACTCACGCCGCCGTCGCGTCGTCCTTGAGAGGAAGCAGGAGACTTCTTCGTTGCTGAGAAGTAAAAGTGGGATTAGGTGCGAAACCCCCCGGCGGGCCGGAGACCGTTCATTCAAATATTCAAGCTGAAAGTGACATTTAATTTGTTCGTCGGAGTCTGCAGCGAGCGCGCGATTGTCTCCGTTTTTCGACCCTGAATATTGTTGCATTCCACCGTGTTTACGCGAGTAGATCAAGAAAAATAATTGCGTATAACTGTATCGCACGTCATTTTCTTAAAAACACTCGGTTTGTTTTAAGATAAGTTTGGCTGGAAAGCAATTAAAAGCTGTTCCTATATGGAGAGTGAATGCATGTTAGTTAGGTACCTAGTTAGTTTAGTTTGGCTCGTGAAATACGTTTGTTTCTGCGTTTGACAGTCTAAATACGGGGGTGTTACAAAAAACAAAGTTGGAGATGGAGGAAACGAGAATTTAGTATTAGGAGAAATGTAATTCATCAACTTTCCATGTTGTCCTAGTACCTCATCTATTAACATCATAAAAATATATATTAACACATTTTGCATTCAACATAGTTAAGTTCTTCCTCTTTAAATTCGTGAACTCTTCACGGATTTCTCCCACTGGGAATTTCGTGTTTGACAAGTCCGTGATCGCCGTTTTACCACCTTCAGCGCCATGGGGCGCCGCGCCGCTGGCTACCTCGCGCCCCACCGTCGCCCGCAATCGAATAATTTATCGTTTTTCCCGAACGATATTCGGTTTATTGCTTCGTAACTGTCGACCTGTCCTGTCTCGCGCCGATCTGACCCGGACTAGTCCGGTGGGGAAACCATTTCGTTGAATCCTCGTTTGCTTCGCCGACGATAAAATCGATTTTAAATACGAATAACCACCCAACCATGCCGTTATGATTTATTTATCATTTTGTCATCATACTCAGTGGTACTTTAGCAATACTATACTCTATTTCTTAATTTGGAGGAGTGTTTTCAAATTGAAGCGTCAAAAAGCTATTGATCAGTTTTAAGCAAAAATTACACTAGGAAAGTTCAAGATGTTGCTGGCTGCCTAGAAACATTCGGGTTTAGCCGCACGTCTCTCAGTATGGCTAAATCCAAATGATTCTGGTTCTGAGTCTTGTGTTAGTTCTAGTGATAGTGCTAACGCAAAATTAGAACTAACATTAGACCGAGAACTAGAAATATTCGGGTTTAGCCGCACGTCTCACAAAACGGCTAAATAGTGATAGCTAGGATTGAAGTCGTCATGGAAATGATTTATTGGGCTCATTCTAAACAATTTGCATCTATACTGCTTTCATCTATCGCATTTAATTTTTGAGATACTTACGAATCCAATGAAAAATTTGAGGCTTTGACGATTTTTGTTTCTACCTAGAAAATAGTGATAGCTAGGATTGAAGTCATTATCGAAATGATTTATTGGGTTTATTCGAAACTATTTTCATTCATGCCACTTTCCTTTATCAAGTTTAGTTTTTGAATTACACACGATATCAACGACTAACATTGCTCATTTTAAGATGTTGAGGTTTTTAACTTTCTAGCTCATAAATAGTGATAGCTAGAATAGAAATGATTATGGAAATGATTTAGTAGGTTCATTCTAAACTATTTTTATCAGTACTGCTTTCCTCTATCGCGTATAGTTTTTAAGATACTCACGAATATAATGAAAAACAGTACCCATTATGAGGTTTTGACGATTTTTGCTTTCTACCTAGAAAATAGTGATAGCTAGGATTGATATCATTATGGAAATGATTTATTTGGTTTATTCCAAACTATTTTCATTCATGCCACATTCCTTTATCAAGTTGTTTTTGAGTTACATACGATATCAACGATAAACATTGCCCATTTTAAGATGTTGAGGTTTTTACCTTTCTGACTCATAAATAGTGATAGCTAGAATAGAAATGATTATGGAAATGATTTAGTAGGTTCATTCTAAACTATTTTTGTCAGTACTGCTTTCCTCTATCGCGTTTAGTTTTTAAGATACTTACGAATCCAACGAAAAACATTACCTATGTTGAGGTTTTGACGATTTTTGCTTTCTACCTAGAAAATAGTGATAGCTAGGATTGATATCATTATGGAAATGATTTATTTGGTTTATTCCAAACTATTTTCATTCATGCCACATTCCTTTATCAAGTTGTTTTTGAGTTACATACGATATCAACGATAAACATTGCCCATTTTAAGATGTTGAGGTTTTTACCTTTCTGACTCATAAATAGTGATAGCTAGGATAGAAATGTACTGCTTTTTTTTAAGATACTCACAAATCTAATGAAAAACATTACCTATTTTGAGGTTTCGCCGATTTTTGCTTTGTACCTAGAAAATACTGATAGCTAGGATTGCAGTTGTTATGATTAATTACGTTATGTAAATGATTTATTGGGTTTATTGTAAACTATTTTCATTCATGCCACTTTCCTTTATCAAGTTTAGTTTTTGAGATACACACGATATCAACGACAAACATTGCCCATTTTAAAATGTTGAGGTTTTTGGCTTTTTGGCTCATAAATAGTGAATAAGAATAAGAATAAACTTTATTGTGCCAATGCCAGGGCTTACACTCGTCATATACAAAATATACAAAAATCGGTACAGTTCAACACACAACTATAATTTTAAATTACATAGAAACACTGCTACTTATTGTTAGATATTCATCGACTGAGTAGAACGCATTTCTTAGCAAAAACTTACTCATGACATTTAGAAATTTATTTTTCTGGAGTGTTCTAATTTCCTGAGCAGTATATGTATATCTTCTTGCGTTTCACTCAGTCGACAAAGGTCAACATGAATATTTCCGCAGTTTCGTGTCTCATAATTGTACAGGTCAGCATGCTTGCAGTGTTTGTTTCTGTTATTGTAAATGTATAGAAGACATTCCAAAATAAACACAGATGGTATCGTCAAAACTTTCAGCTGTCTGAAGACGTGTCGGCAATCATCTCTATAGCCCAGCCCTGAAATGACCCTCAAAGCTCTGCGCTGTAGACCAAATATGTGGGAGCTAGCTGTGCTTCCCCCCCAAGCAATTATACAATAACTTATAATTGAGTGAATCAATGCGAAATAGGCAGTTCTGGCTACCTCAGCAGACACCGAACCAACCAATCTGCGCAATAAGAAAATGTTTCAGGCTATCTTTTTCCCTATCTCCGTCGTGTGAGCCACAACATTCAAATCCGGAGAACTCAGTATTAACCCCAGAAATTTAGTGGAGGAAAGTTCCTTTAGATGATGGCGTCTAAGAGTGAACAGTGATTGGACTGTCTTTTCTTTATTTAAGCAAAGTTCATTGGCACTCATTTGATGCCATCGGCAACCCGCTCGAAGAGGACAACACTTCCTCATACTCATCACCACTCACCAGCAGCGTTGCGTCATCCGCATATAACAAACATTTCACATCCCCACCTTGTTATACCATGGAAAATCATTAAAAATGAGAACAAACAAAAGGGGTCACAAAATTGATCCCTGAGGAACGCCCCTTGCAATAGGAAGACGCTCAGAGAGGCAGTCTCCCCATTTAACTTGTTGGGATCTGCCCGAAAGGTATGATCCTATTAAGGCAACGCTATCTTGAGCAAATCGGAAGACATGCTCAAGTTTGTACAATAGTAGATCACAGTGGCGTACCTAGCCATGAAGGGGCCATGTGTCAATAAAATATCGGGGGCCCTTTTTGGGGTAATAAAGAATACATATACAGTCGCAAAACCAACAATTCTTATAAAATAAACTATATGTGTAAATAACTAAAAATGCTACGTTTTTAAATAATTACTTTTCTGGCCTTCATTTCGGCAAAAGCATTTATGATATCATCCATTGCTGATGACGATTTCAATTTTTCAAGTTCCTTTTTTCTATGGACAGTATTGATAAATCCTTAGGTATGTTTTAATGAGTTTCAATTTAGAAAAGCTTCTTTCAGCAGTTGCGGTTGTAACTGGAAGCATCAAAAATATAAAACATGCTGTTATAACTTCTGGGAAGCTAGAGGTGAGGCTATTGAATTTTATAACAAGCAATTCTACAAGATCTTTAACTGTGTGGATTTTTTGAATTTCAGATTTTAAGCAACTTTTGAAAGTAATTAGCTGATCATATAAATCAACTGTTAAATCCTTTTGATATTTGCTGGCCAAATTTGCTGTCTTATTTTGTATTTCTTCATTTGAAAATGAAAGTAATTTATCCGGTTGTAAAACGTCAAATATATTATTCAAATTATGTAATGCCTGAAATCTTTGTTTTGTTTTAGCAATCAATATATCGGTACAGCAATAAAATATGTTGACTCTGAAATACAATTCTGGATCCGATATTCTTTCATCTTCTGACAACTCATCAAAAAAACGCTTCGTAATTCTTCTTCTTTTATTTTTTAAAAGAGGTGTTATATTCTACTGTTTTGCCTGATCTTTCGCTCGATTTAATAATCTAGCGAATGAGTTTTAACTTCGCATTTCTAACAGTCTATCTAAAAGGTTATTCAATAAAGTACTAGCTTTTTGTAAGTCATAACTTTCGGACTGAAGGGCTTTGGAAATGGGATCTATGATTTCAAATAATTGACAAAAAAAGGTTACGGGTACTATAAAATCATAATTCTGTAGTATGTTTATTATATTTTGAGATTCGTCCCATTCGATTTTTTTATTTGAAATTAAGTTTAATTCATAAAGTTTTTATTACTACCTGATAATTTTTTTTATTGCGAATAGAACGTCATTTCTTGATCACCATCTAGTAGGACATACTTTTTTAAGCGTAATTCTATATGTTTCTGATGTAGCGCTATTCAGCATTGCCCAACGTGTTACGCTACTACCAAAAAATGTATATATTGTTTTCAAATTATCGAAAAATTGCGACACTTCGGGAATTTGCTTAACAGCATCATTTAAAACTAAATTGAGGGAGTGTGCTGCACAATGGACGTACACTGCATTTGGAGCATGATTTTTTATAAGGGGTTTGTAAGCCCTCGAAAGTCGGGGCCCTCCAACCTCGGGGGCCGTGTATCATTGATACAGCTAATACAGCGGTAACTACGCCCCTGGTAGATCATGAGATACGCTGTCGAAGGCGCGTGACAGGTCCAAAAACAACGCCACACAAAATTTCCGCTTTTCGTAGGCATCATAACAAACGTTCAAGAAATTCACAACAGCATCCTTGGTACTCCGACCAGAGCGGAAACCAAATTGGTTCTCATGAAGCATATTGTTTGACTCAACATGTGTCATTATTTGCTTGAACATTACACGTTCAAATATTTTGGATAGTGTTAGGAGTATGCTGATGGGTCGATAAATGGAACAGTCATTTTTATCGCCTCGCTTGAAAACAGGAACAACGGATGCTACCTTTAACGCATCAGGAAATATGCAAGAAGATAATGTATTGTTGACCAATGTAGTTAAAGGTTTCACAAATAGGCTTATATTGCATTTAATCGCCTTTGTTGGAACACCGTAAACGTTTCGAGTCCCACTTGACTTTAAAAGTGACAGCTAGGATAGAAATGATTATGGAAATAATTTAGTAGGTTCATTCTAAACTATTTTCATCTGTACTGCTTTTGTCTATCGTGTATACTTTTTAAGATACTCACGAATCCAATGAAAAACATTACCCATTTTGAGGTTTTGGCGTTTCTTGCTTTCTGCCTAGAAAATAGTGATAGCTAGGATTGAAGTCATTATCGAAATGATTTATTGGGTTTATTCGAAACTATTTTCATTCATGCCACATTCCTTTATCAAGTTTAGTTTTTGAGTTACACACGACATTAACGACAAACATTGCCCATTTTAACACGTTGAGGTTTTTAGCTTTCTATTTCATAAACAGAGATAGCTAGGACAGAAATGATTATGGAAATGATTCAGTAGGTTCATTCTAAACTATTTTTATCTGTACTGCTTTCCTTTATCGCGTTTAGTTTTTAAGATACTCACGAATCCAATGAAAAACATTACCCATTTTGAGTTTTTGTCGATTTTTGCTTTGTACCTAGAAAATACTGATAGCTAGGATTAAAGTTATTATGGAAATGATTTATTGGGTTTGTTCTAAACTATTTTCATTCATGCCACTTTCCTTTATCAAGTTTAGTTTTTCAGTTACACACGATATCAACGACAAACACTGCCCATTTTAAGACGTTGAGGTTTTTAGGTTTCTAGCTCATAAACCGAGATAGCTAGGACAGAAATGATTATGGAAATGATTTAGTAGGTTCATTCTAAACTATTTTTATCTGTACCGCTTTCCTCTATCGCGTTTAGTTTTTAAGATACTTACCAATCCAACGAAAAACATTACCCATTTTGAGGTTTTGACGATTTTTGCTTTCTACCTAGAAAATAGTGATAGCTAGGATTAAAGTCATTATGGATATGATTTATTGACTTTATTCGAAACTATTTTCATTTATGCCACTTTCCTTTATCACGTTTAGTTTTTGAGTTACACACGATCAACGACAAACATTGCTCATTTTAAGATGTTGAGGTTTTTAGCTTTCTAGCTCATAAATAGTGATAGCTAGAATAGAAATGATTATGGAAATGATTTAGTAGGTTCATTCTAAACTATTTTTACCAGTACTGCTTTCCTCTATCGCGTATAGTTTTCACGATACTCACGAATCCAATGAAAACCATTACCAATTTTGAGGTTTTGACGATTTTTGCTTTCTACCTAGAAAATAGTGGTAGCTAGGATTGAAGTCATTATCGAAACCATTTATTGGCTTTATTCTAAACAATTTTCATTCATGTCAGTTTCCTTTATCAAGTTTAGTTTTTGAGTTACAAACGATATCAACGACAAACATTGCCCATTTTAAGACGTTGAGGTTTTTAGCTTTCTAGCTCATAAATAGAGATAACTAGGACAGAAATGATTATGGAAATGATTTAGTAGGTTCATTCTAAACTATTTTCATCCGTACTGTTTTCCTCTATCGCGTATAGTTTTTAAGATATTCAGGAATCCAATGAAAAACATTACCCATCTTCAGGTTTTGGCGATTTTTGCTTTATTGCTAGAAAACACTGATAGCTACGATTGAAATTATTATGCAAATGATTTATTGGGTTTATTCTAAACTATTTTCATTTATGCTACATTCCTTTATCAAGTTTAGTTTTTGAGTTACACACGACATTAACGACAAACATTGCCCATTTTAAGGCCTTGAGGATTTTAGCTTTCTAGCTCATAAATAGGGATAGCTAGGGTAGAAATGATTATGGAAATGATTTAGTAGTTTAATTCTAAACTATTTTTATCAGTACTGCTATCCTCTATCGGGTATAGTTTTTAAGATACTCACGAATCCAATGAAAAACATTACCAATTTTGAGGTTTTGACGATTTTTACTTTCTACCTAGAAAATAGTAATAGCTAGGATTGAAGTCATAATCGAAATGATTTATTGGGTTTGTTTTAAACAATTTCATTCATGCCACTTTCCTTTATCAAGTTTAATTTTTGAGTTACACACGGTATCAACGACAAACATTGTCCATTTTAAGACGTTGAGGTTTTTAGGTTTCTAGCTCATAAACAGAGATAGCTAGGACAGAAATGATTATGGAAATGATTTAGTAGGTTCATTGTAAACTATTTTTATCTGTACTGCTTTCCTCTACCGCGTTTAGTTTTTAAGATACTCACGAATCAAATGAAAAACATTACCTATTTTGAGGTTTTAACGATTTTTGCTTTCTACCTAGAAAATAGTGATAGCTAGGATTGAAGTCATAATCGAAATGATTTATTGGGTTTATTCAAAACAATTTTCATTCATGCCACTTTCCTATATCATGTTTAGTTTTTGAGTTACACACGATATCAACGACAAACATTGCCCATTTTAAGACGTTGAGGTTTTTAGCTTTCTAGCTCATAAACAGAGATAGCTACGACAGAAATGATTATGGAATTGATTTCGTAGATTCATTCCAAACTATTTTCATTCATGCCGCTTTCCTTTAACGCGTCTACTTTTTGAGTTACACACGATATCAACGACTAGAATATTGCCCATTTTGAGATTTTCAGGATTTTTGCTTTCTATCTCTGAAATAGTGATAATGCTGGGATAATGCTGGAATAATGCTAGGTCTTGTGTTAGTTCTAGTGTTAGTGCTGGTGTAAAACTAGAACAGTCTTATAACATCTCGTGCTAGTTTTACACTAGCACTATCACTAGAACTAACACTAAACCGAGAACTAATAGAAACTTCGCGTTTAGCCGTGCGTCTTCAAACGAACTCTGAAGTTAGGTGTTTTCATTTATAGAGGACAACTTGACGAAGCGACTTTTCAACGAAATAAAAGACGAGGACAATTAAGCTACAAGACGCCGATACATGGAATCTCGATGTGACTGTGTTGTGGGCGTCGTGACATGGAAAAATTTGAAAACACATTCGATTCGGACAACGAGGAAATTCGTCGTCCCTTTTAAGATGTTCCACTATTTCAAGTGTCAATTCCGTTAAAGACTTTCATTAATAATTCTTCTGTTACATCACGCGACGCGGGAATTCTACGAAATAAAGTCTTTAATGAGATACATTAAGAATAAAGATCGTTAGGTGATGTTATTTTTCGAGATTGAAAATCAAGACAAATTAACTTCTCGCGCGTATCATCCGACCGCCCATCTATATCGATAAACCACGACGGTAAGGATCAAGTCGAAACGGCTTTGTAAATCTTAAGACTAAAGCAAAAGGGAACGGAAGGAAGAATGGTGCGGCGGTGAAAAGGGAAGCGCCTCATCAATTTTCACTAAAGGTAGTAGAGCCTCGACAAGCCAAAAGGAACGTCAGTGGTGGCGGCACGGCTGCTCTTTCTACCTCCTCCTCCTCTTCTCGTTCCTTTCGTTCGAAGGAAAACACACACGGTTAATAAAGAGCTAATAGCCGTAAGAAATCACATTCGATACATCGTTTCACCTCTTGGTATAAATCACTTTACGGTTGCTTTCTGGACCGGTTTAAAAGGTTGAAAATTATTACCTTTTGGGTGGTAGTAAGTAAAGGTGGAACTTTTTTCTTTTTATTGATGTGCTTTTTTTGATGTTTTAATATCTTGTAGGGTTTCTGATCAGCACTCAATTATGTTACAGCAAAAAAGGTAATACATAATAAAGAAAAATGTTATTAAATCGTAACTAATTAAGTTATAAGAGCTAAGAAATGAGTCATACATCAAATTAAAAAGGAAATTTTAGGCTTTAATTTGACATAAAAGTCGTTTCTTAATCTCTATAACTACGATCGTGATGAATGTTTAAAGTTAGAGACCGATTTTTATATTACAAGATTTAGTAGGATTCTAATTGGATGTTTAAAATATTGTAACTAACTAATTTTATTTATAAGAGCTAAGATATGAGTCATAAATCAAATTAAAAAGGAAATTTTAGGCTTTAATTTGATATAAAAGTCAAAATTTAATTCCTATAAATACGACCTGGATGAATGTTTAAAGTTAGAGATAGATTTTTATCTAGATTTCTAGATTTAACCAAAAGTTTAAAAAATCGTATCTAATTAATTTGTGATAACTATGAATTGATTTTTATATCATGTTGATTAGAAGATTTCAAACTATAATGTGATCCAAAAAACATATCTATTTTTAAAGGTAGTTGTTAATAAACGTGGAGAAAGCAAAGAAAAATTTGAACTTTTTGAGACTACCTTTCACCTCTTCGTCTCCTAATTCGTTGTGGTGATTCTTTATTGAAACTTTAAAATCTTTTTCTTATCGAAAAATATATTTAAAAATGAAAATAAAGAGTGGCTTTTTATCCGATTGGTTTTCGTTCTTAAGATATTCGCTGTTAAATCGACTAAAATCGATATTTCGTTCAAAAATTAATACTTTCAGTGGAAATATGTCAAGAACGGAGGGTGATACGAAAAAATGGTGTTCTTCTTTTTCGATTTAAAAATCATTTTTCTACACGATCAACTCCTTCATTTTTCTTCAAAGATGTTTATTAATTAACACCATCCAAAAAAATGAATGATAATGTAAGTTTTGTGGGGTTAACTTTTAAATCTTCATCTCTTACTTCATTGAGATGATTTTTTTTGAAACTTTAAGATTTATATCTGGTAGAAAAATAAATTTAAAAACGAAAATAAACAGTGGTTTTTTATCCTATTAGTTTTCGTTCTTAAGATATTCGCTGTTAAATCGACTAATATCGATATTTTGTTCAAAAATTAAAACTTTCGCAGTAAATATGTCAAGAACGAAAGATGATACGAAAAAATGCTATTCTTCTTTTTCGATTTAAAGAACATTTTCCTACACGACCAACTCCTTCATTTTTCTTCAAAGGTGTTTATTAATTAACACCATTGAAAAAAATTAATAAAAATGTAAGTTTTGTGGGGTTAACTTTTAAATCTTCATCTCTTACTTCATTGAGATGATTATTTTTGAAACTTTAAGATTTATTTCTGGTAGAAAAATAAATTTAAAAGCGAAAATAAAGAGCGGTTTTTTATCCTATTGGTTTTCGTTCTTAAGATATTCGCTGTTAAATCGACTAAAATCGATATTTTGTTCAAAAATTAATACTTTCAGGGTAAATATGTCAAGAATGAAGGATGATATGAAAAAATGCTGTTCTTCTTTTTCGATTTAAAAATCATTTTTCCACACGATCAACTCCTTCATTTTTCTTCAAAGTTGTTTATTAATTAACGCCATCCAAAAAAATGAATAATAATGTAAGTTTTGTGGGGTTAACTTTTAAATCTTCATCTCTTACTTCATTGAGATGATTTTTTTTGAAACTTTAAGATTTATTTCTGGGAGAATAATAAATTTAAAAGTGAAAATAAAGAGTGGTCTTTTATCCTATTGGTTTTCGTTCTTAAGATATTTGCTGTTAAATCGAGTAATATCGATATTTTGTTCAAAAATTAAGACTTTCAGGGTAAATATGTCAAGAACGAAGGGTGATACGAAAAAATGTTGTTCTTCATTTTCGATTTAAAAATCATTTTTCTACACAATCAACTCCTTCCGTTTTCTTCAAAGTTGTTTATTAATTAACACCATCCAAAAAAATTTATAAAAATGTAAGTTTTGTGGGGTTAACTTTTAAATCTTCATCTCTTACTTCATTGAGATGATTTTTTTTGAAACTTTAAGGTTTATTTCTGGTAGAAAAATAAATTTAAAAGCGAAAATAAAGAGCGTTTTTTTATCCTATTGGTTTTCGTTCTTAAGATATTCGCTGTTAAATCGACTAATATCAATATTTTGTTCAAAAATTAAGACTTTCAGTGTAAATATGTCAAGAACGAAGGGTGATACGAAAAAATGGTGTTCTTCTTTTTCGATTTAAAAATCATTTTTCTACACGATCAACTCCTTCATTTTTCTTCAAAGATGTTTATTAATTAACGCCATCCAAGAAAATGAATAATAATGTAAGTTTTGTGGGGTTAACTTTTAAATCTTCATCTCTTACTTCATTGAGATGATTCTTTTTGAAACTTTAATATTTATTTCTGGTAGAAAAACAAATTTAGAAACGAAAATAAAGAGTGGTCTTTTATCCTATTGGTTTTCGTTCTTAAGATATTCGTTGTTAAATCGACTAATATCGATATTTTGTTCAAAAATTGTCTTTCATAGTAAATATGTCAAGAACGAAAGATGAAACAAAAAAATGCTATTCTTTTTCGATTTAAAAAACATTTTCCTACACGATCAACTCCTTCATTTTTCTTCAAAGGTGTTTATTAATTAACACCATTCAAAAAATTGAATAAAAATTAAGTTTCGTGAGGTTGACTTTTAAACCTTCATCACTTACTTCATTGAGATGATCTTTTTTGAAACTTTAAGGTTTATTTCTGGTAGAAAAATAAATTTAAAAGCGAAAATAAAGAGCGGTTTTTTATCCTATTGGTTTTCGTTCTTAAGATATTCGCTGTTAAATCGACTAATATCAATATTTTGTTCAAAAATTAAGACTTTCAGGGTAAATATGTTCAGAACGAAGGGTGATACGAAAAAATGCTATTCTTCTTTTTCGATTTAAAAAGCATTTTCCTACACGATCAACTCCTTCATTTTTCTTCAAAGGTGTTTATTAATTAACACCATTCAAAAAATTGAATAAAAATTAAGTTTCGTGAGGTTGACTTTTAAACCTTCATCTCTTACTTCATTGAGATGATCTTTTTTGAAATTTTAAGGTTTATTTCTGGTAGAAAAATAAATTTAAAAGCGAAAATAAAGAGCGGTTTTTTATCCTATTGGTTTTCGTTCTTAAGATATTCGCTGTTAAATCGACTAAAATCGATATTTTGTTCAAAAATTAATACTTTCAGTGGAAATATGTCAAGAACGAAGGGTGATACGAAAAAATGCTACTCTTCTTTTTCGATTTAAAAATCATTTTTCTACACGATCAACTCCTTCATTTTTCTTCAAAGATGTTTATTAATTAACACCATCCGAAAAAATGAAAAAAATGTAAGTATTGTGCGGTTAACTTTCAAATCATAATCTCTTACTTCATTGAGATGATTTTTTTTGAAACTTTAAGATTTATTTCTGGTAAAAAAATAAATTTAAAAACGAAAATAAAGAATGGTTTTTTATCCTATTGGTTTTCGTTCTTAAGATATTCGCTGTTAAATCGACCAATATCGATATTTTGTTCAAAAATTAAGACTTTCAGGGTAAATATGTCAAGAACGAAGGGTGATACGAAAATATGTTATTCTTCTTTTTCGATTTAAAGATCATTTTTCTACACGATCAACTCCTTCATATTTCTTCAAAGATGTTTATTAATTAACACCATCCAAAAAAATGAATAATAATGGAAGTTTTGTGGGGTTAACTTTTAAATCTTCATCTCTTACTGCATTGAGATGATTTTGTTTGAAACTTTAAGGTGTATTTCTGGTAGAAAAATAAATTTAAAAGCGAAAATAAAGAGTGGTCTTTTATCCTATTGGTTTTCGTTCTTAAGATATTCGCTGTTAAATCGACTAATATCAATATTTTGTTCAAAAATTAAGACTTTCAGGGTAAATATGTTCAGAACGAAGGGTGATACGAAAAAATGCTATTCTTCTTTTTCGATTTAAAAAGCATTTTCCTACACGATCAACTCCTTCATTTTTCTTCAAAGATGTTTATTAATTAACACCATTCAAAAAATTGAATAAAAATTAAGTTTCGTGAGGTTGACTTTTAAACCTTCATCTCTTACTTCATTGAGATGATCTTTTTTGAAACTTTAAGGTTTATTTCTGGTAGAAAAATAAATTTAAAAGCTAAAATAAAGAGCGGTTTTTTATCCTATTGGTTTTCGTTCTTAAGATATTCGCTGTTAAATCGACTAAAATCGATATTTTGTTCAAAAATTAATACTTTCAGTGGAAATATGTCAAGAACGAAGGGTGATACGAAAAAATGCTGCTCTTCTTTTTCGATTTAAAAATCATTTTTCTACACGATCAACTCCTTCATTTTTCTTCAAAGATGTTTATTAATTAACACCATCCAAAAAAATTAATAATAATGTAAGTTTTGTGGGGTTAACTTTTAAATCTTCATCTCTTACTTCATTGAGATGATTTTTTTTGAAACTTTAAGGTTTATTTCTGGTAGAAAAATAAATGTAAAAGCGAAAATAAGGAGCGGTTTTTTATCCTATTGGTTTTCGTTCTTAAGATATTCGCTGTTAAATCGACTAAAATCGATATTTTGTTCAAAAATTAAGACTTTCAGGGTAAATATGTCAAGAACAAAAGGTGATACGAAAAAATGCTATTGTTCTTTTTCGATTTAAAAATCATTTTTCTACATGATCAACTCCTTCATTTTTCTTCAAAGATGTTTATTAATTAACGCCATCCAAAAAAATGAATAATAATGGAAGTTTTGTGGGGTTAACTTTTAAATCTTCATCTCTTACTTCATTGAGATGATTTTTTTTTAAACTTTAAGGCTTATTTCTGGTAGAAAAATAAATTTAAAAGTGAAAATAAAGAGCGGTTTTTTATCGTATTGGTTTTCGTTCTTAATATATTCGCTGTTAAATCGACTAAAATCGATATTTTGTTCAAAAATTAATACTTTCAATGTAAATATGTCAAGAACGAAGGGTGATACGAAAAAATGCTGTTCTTCTTTTTCGATTTAAAAATCATTTTTCCACACGATAAACTCCTTCATTTCTCTTCAAAGATGTTTATTAATTAACACCATCCAAAAAAATTAATAATAATGTAAGTTTTGTGGGGTTAACTTTTAAATCTTCATCTCTTACTTCATTGAGATGATTCTTTTTGAAACTTTAATATTTATTTCTGGTAAAAAAATAAATTTATAAACGAAAATAAAGAATGGTTTTTTATCCTATTGGTTTTCGTTCTTAAGATATTCGCTGTTAAATCGACCAATATCGATATTTTGTTCAAAAATTAAGACTTTCAGGGTAAATATGTCAAGAACGAAGGGTGATACGAAAAAATGCTATTCTTCTTTATCGATTTAAAAATCATTTTTCCACGCGATCAACTCCTTCATTTTTCTTCAAAGATGAAAATTAAGACTTTCGGGGTAAAAATGTCAATAACGAAAGCTAAGAAATAAATTTTGTGCCAAATTAAAGCTTAAATCTTTTTTGCGGAAATATTAAAAAAGATTTTAAGTAGAGATAGGTTTTTGAGGTTTTGGATGAATCGAGATATGATTAAATTCAAAAAATCTTATTTTTGAGAATTATAAAGCAACTTTTATAACAAATTAAAAAAATTATTCTTTAAAAAAACATATAATTTGTTAATTGATCGTTTCTATAACAACTTAATTAAATACCTTTAAGGAGATAAACTACTACTCCTTTAAATTCGCCCCTTCGTTCGTTGTTAATCACAATATATTAGCTCCCTTGGGAGGTAAGTAAATAAGTAATTTTCATTCGGGTCCAAATAAGTTCCCGTCGGAACAGACACAATTCCTCCTTCTAAATTAAATTTCAGGAATTCCCCTGATTTTCCAATAAGTTGAGAGACCAGCGCTTCGTAGCGCCGTGGCTTGGTGGAAGAAAGTACAAAAGAATTTCCTCAATCTCGGCCACCCTCCCTTTGCAGTTTATGCAGATCCTATATATATTCGCTTAAACCAATATAGCTAATGGACTGCCTTTATGGGCAGAGTTAATTTCGGGGTTGGGAGGAATTTTCTCCAGCATGAAGCCACCAACGTCGACGACGAGCCAGAGGAAAACGTTCGACTTTACAAATTTCCCGCACGTAATGAGTTTCCCTCCATACGACTGCAACGACTTCTACGCTCGTTGAATGTTGGCAAAAACGTTGTTTATTTTGCGTTTGTATGGAATATTATTCTCTGAAATGAAAATTGCAGTGTTATTTTCACGCTATTCGAGATGAATTTACAATGATAATGTAAATATTTTGGTACAACGTTTTAAGAAAAGTCTACAAACAAAGGTGGATGAGTTGAAAGATGGGAACCTCACTTAACATAAACAAGCTAATTAAAGAGATCCCATCCAATAGTGAAACTTGTAACAGCAACCGTTAATTCGGCCATTTTGCCGTGTTAATTACCGGATACCGAAAGCTATCGAGTGGCGACCAATGGAGATGTACCGGAAACGGACGACGAGCCGTTGTTTGCTCTTCCTGTCTGTCTACCATCAGCCATTTTTAATCGGTTTCTGTTAAATACGCGCGACCATCAGACCGGGTTAATTAGAGCCCTCCCCGAGTTCTCCGCTTTTACAATCATGTATAAAACAAAAGGGAGAACAAAGAACCAAATGACCGCACAAGAAGAAAAAAGCGGTAAAAAACAGAGATGTGTAATTAGTTCCGGAAGTAATCTTTTATCTTGATTATGATGAAAAAACCCAAATGAAACCTTTTCGTCTCCAAAAAAGGATCGAAATACGATAGATAATAGAATGTTGTAAAGTATCGCGGTAATATAACGTGACAATATTCAAGAGCAATTTCCTACGTTAGAAGGCAAACGTGTTAAAGGCTACACGAGGATACTCTTTTACGCTTGGAGCTGAAGCCGCTCAACAAAGTGCCGTATCGAAAAATCCAATTTTAAACGGGGCTAACGAGATATCCGATATCCCTGTGGCAGCAGCATGAAAACCTCCAAAAGTATATCGAACGAAGAAATATCAGTTGCTGAAAGATATAGGAAGGGGCACGGCGAAAGGCCGCCGCTCTGGTCCTCTTCGAAAGGCCCACGGCGGTCGTTAGTGAATATGCGCTTTTTGCAAAAATGCCGCTTTAACGAAGGAACGTGATAAAATCGAACTGTGCCGAGTTGAATTTACTACCAACGCGCGGCACGCCTTCGGTCAGAAGATGGGACACCTGTTTTATTTTATTTTTTAAACACAAATTTATATCTTCAAGTAATTTAGTAGATAGACAAAAACAATTCTAATACAGTGAATTTCACTTAAAATGAAATATACAAAAATATATTTCCATAGAAACCCGGGCGTACCTACTCAAGGTAGATGAATATACCTACTTACTTTGTCCCGCGTAAAATGTAACATTTCAATAATAATAAGTTTATTGAATATGCATCAAAATATACAATATTCCCGTCAAATAAAAGTCGTAATAATAATGACAATAAAGCAAACAGGTATTCATTAGTTTATCTTCATTGCTGCAAAATATTCGTCTATGAAGTAGAATTCCTTTTTTAATAGCATATTCTTGACTTGTCTCTTAAATTCTTCATATTAAATGTTTTCAAATGGGGTGATAATTTATTGTATAACTTTATAGATATATAGTTAAATTTTTTTGTGATTTTGATTATTCTTTAATATGGAAGTTTGATGTCATCTGCTTGTCTGGTGCAGTAGGGGTGAGACTCTGTAATTGTGGTTAGTGAATCCCTATTTTTGTGTATATAGTCTAGGCACGTAAGTACAGGGTGTCCCGTTAAGCGTACGGAGCGGCTATATCTCGACAATGCTAAGGCCTAAAGATTTGGGAAAAAAATCCTTATAAGCAAAGTGACCAAGAGAAATAGCTGGAAATTATTTTGAAGTTCGTAATTCGACCGCTAAGGGGCGTAACTGCCATAGAGAAACATAAAATTCCCGCTATCTCAGAAACTTAGACGATGAGCTATAACTTTGACAACATCATTTAGTAGCTTGGTCATAATAAGGGAGGGGGTGGCCAATGAAATGTTAAAAATTCGTATATCTTAATCGGATCAAGTTACCTTAGGAAACAAATAAGAAAGCACAAAAATTTTATTTCCTAGAACCTTCCTTCACACTTTATCCAAGCTTAGAACTGCTTCAAAACTACTTTTGAGGCGTGTTTAAAAGCCAACGGATCAATGAAACATCAACAATGATAAAACAAAATAAACCAAAACACTTAGAATAACTTAAATTTTTGGCAAAAATAGCTCACTAATGTGCGAAATGCCTTCCATAAACTTCGATGCATTTATTTAATCTACGAAAAAAAGTATCGGCCTTGGACACGTTTCTACTGGTATTTAGTGTTTTGTCACATTTTCCGTGGTTATTGGTTTTTCTTGAAAAGTCAGGTCGATTAGTCTACCCAATAGATAAAAGGGTGAAAGCAATGTAGGTTTTGCTCGAACCAAGAATGCATATTATGCAAGTTTACATCTTGCATAATAGCTTGTAGACAGCTGCTTCATGCATCCATAGCATTTGTGATAAAAGGTTTGGATTTGCCCAAATCATATTTAAAAGTCAATGGTAATAGTTCAGTCTGTTATCATAATCGGTATCTGTTAAGGGCTGATGTAAAACAACGTGGTGGAGATATTATTCTCTTGAGGAATCTTGTGGACAATTGTTTTGCGGAGTTCCCAGATTATGTGGGATCACATTGCGCACCAATGTAATTTACGAATTCATAGAGATGTCTGAATGGGCTACACGTTGTCAGTTTTCCGTAATCGCTAAGTCAATCTTAAAAACACTTCTAGAGAAAAATGTCTTTCTTTGTCGTAATTGCATTGCATATTTTTGCCATGCAGTTGCATCGCATTCGAAACATTGAAAATAAATCATCATACGCTTCTGCGTTAGTAAATGACAAGTTTACAGTTACTGTGCTTATGTAATTTGTTTTTCTCGATGAGGTAACTGGATTCGATTGATGGTATTTTAAGGTGATTAAGGGTCTGTGAAGTAAATAGTATCGTTCCATTTAACTTTTCTTCAAAAATCACAAAAATATGTAATCGCTGCAAATAACGCCCTCTAGCTTGTTTGTTTTAAAGCAAACAGTCTTACTGAATATCTTTAAAAAGAGCATAAAATGCTCTTTCAAGCAACACCGAAAATATTCAAATCGGTTGAATGGTCCAGGAGATATTAAAATGTAAACATATGAAAACGCATTGGCCTCCCCCTTGCTTATTATGACAGATATGAGAAATATCGCAAAACAAAAGTGATGCGGTATTATTCAAGCTATTAAATGATGTTGTCAAAGTTATAGCTCATCATCTAAGTTTCTGAGATAGCGGGAATTTTATGTTTCTCTATGGCAGTTACGCCCCCTAGCGGTCGAATTACGAACTTCAAAATAATTTCCAGCTATTTCTCTTGGTCACTTTGCTTACAAGGATTTTTTCCCAAACCTCTAGGCCTTACCGTTGTAGACATACAGCCGCTCCGTACGCTTAACAGGACACCCTGTATATATGAGGATGGTAATGTCGGTATTTTTAGAGTTTTAAAATGATTCTGATTTTGTTTTAGACCTACTAGCGTTCTTATCGCTTTCTTTTGTAGTTTGAAAACTTTTTTTAGGTCACTGGAAGCACCCCATATTGCTATGCCATACACCGCCATGCTGTGGAAGTATGCGAAATACACATTTCGTGATTCAGCTTGATTCAACCGATGGTAAGTTTTTTACCATTACTTTCAAACAGTATATTGAAGTTGCTAATTTCTTTTTAAGCTGAGGTATGTGCTCTGACCAACTCAAGGTTTCCGTAAACACCATGCCAAGGAATTTGGTCTGGAAGGAATTTGATTTGTAACGTGATCATTGGTTTTCTGCCTCAACCATTGTTGTGCCAGTTTTTTTCTGAAGTTTTTCAATATCCTTTTCAACGTATATGAAGTATCGTCCGCATAAAGACAGAGTGAATCTGGTGCTACAAAATCCGGCAGATCATTTATGTAGAATAAGAAAAGAATCGGTCCAAGAACCGAAATTTGCGGAACTCCTGTTTCGACTCTCTTCCATTCCGATATTTTACTTTTCCAGTGAGTTTGTTGTTGTCGGTGATCCAGATATGAAACTAGCAGGTTAAGGCCCTTATCTCTTATTCCGTATTTATTCAATTTTTTAGTAAGAATGTCATGATTTACAAGATCAAATGCCTTGCTAAGATCACAAAAGGCAATTTGATTATATTTTTGTTCATCAAAACCTCTTATGATCACTTATAATACATTAAGCAGTGCCGTGTTTGTGGATTTATCTGGTTGATAACTGTGTTGGTAAGTCGTTAATAAGTTTTCATAAGTCAGATAATGAAGTAAGCTCTTCTTTATGATAATTTCCAAAATTTTTGACATTATAGGTAGGATAGAGATTGGACGGTAATTATTCAGATAGTTGGGATCTCCAGGTTTCTGTATTGGTATAATTTTGCTGTATTTTAGTTCTTGTGGAAAAATTCTCTCTTTATTCTATATAATTGTTTAGAAATACAAGTTATTACTTCTTTTAAGACTTGTGTTGATAAGTCGTATATACCCAATGTACTCGTTTTTTCAGGTCTTTTACTATTTGTAGCAGTTCTTCTTCCTCTAAGTCCGTAATCTGATTAAGCTGATCAGATGTATTTGTTTGTTTCTGTTTCGATGCTAGAAATGAATTTGTTATTCGAATTGTTGCTAGAGTCTAATTGCCTGCAGTTTACAAATGAGTCATTCAAAACGTTTATGTCTAATTTAGAGGGCTTTTGCGATTTATTTTCACCTTTTCCGCATTCTTTCTTTAGATTACTTTAGCCGTCTTGAGAGACGTACGGCTAAACCCGAATGATTCTAGTTCTACGTCTTGTGTTAGTTCTAGTTTTGCACTAGAAATAATACAAAACCTACAACTACAGTCATTCGGGTTTGGCCGTCTTAGGAGACGTGCGGCTAAGTCCGAATGTTTCTAGTTGTAGGTCTAACATTAGCTCTAGTGACAGTTTTAGGTAGCGTTAGTTAGCATAAGGTATCACTATGGGGCATATTTTTATTGCACTAAAACTAGAACAAACACTAGATCTAGAACTAGAAACATTCGAGTTTAGTCGTGCGTTTGAAGACGGATGGCTAAACCCGATACTTACAGAAACATACATATAAAAATCAACAATTGATTGACTCAAAGATTACTTTATCTACTTATGGCACGTTAGCCAAGTCAGAAATTTCCTCTCCTAAATTATTTTCTATCGAAACTGAATTTACAAATCTTCTAAAATCCTTTCCAAATTTAACCACTGTTCCAGATTTTAATTTAGTGGTTAAACCTAATGTTAAACATTATATTACAACTGATTCACATCTCCCATTCTGTCGGCCGAGACGACTTGATAAAACTAAATTTGCAATCGCCAAAAGAGAATTTGATGATATAGCACTCGGTATTTGTAGATCTTCTTCTTCTGTTGTTTCACGCTTACATATGATACCTAAAAATATTGTCAAGACTGACGTCCTTATGGCGACTATCGTCAGTTAAATTTAGTAACGGTACTAGACATTACCCATTTCATATTGTCAAGACATACCCATTACCTCATTTACAAGATTTTAATTTGAATCTTCATGGTTGTACAATGTTTTCAAAAATCCATCTTGTACGAGCGCCATCAGATACTAATAGGAGAAGAAGATATCTACAAAACTGCTATCTATACCCCTTTCGGTCTCTATGAATTCAGCTCAAACATTTCAACGATTTATTAACGAAGTAACTTCCGGTTTAAGTTTCATTTTTGTCTAGTTGGATGATATTCTTATTGCCAGTAAGGACAAAAATGAACAATTAATTCACCTTCGGCAACTTTTTGAAAGATTAGATACTTTTGGAATCAACATTAAACCATCTAAATGTTAGACTTTTTAAGGCATCATATTGCTTCCAAAGGGTCTCGTCCAACTCAATCAAAAATTGAAGCAATAAATAATTGTCCTCAACCTCAAAATCTGAAAAAACTCCAGAGATTTCTTGGAATGATCAATTTTTATAGCAGATTTGTTCACATTTTTTTGAAAATCTTAGACCCTTACGTACTCTTTCCACCACCCTTTGCAAAAATAATCAGAAACACATTAGCATGTGGACATATGAGCGCACTGACTCTTTTTCATGTGCTAAAGATCTATTATCTCAGTTCGTATATATCACACATCTGAATCCTTCAGCAAAGTAGACATTAACAACATATGCCTCTAATACAGGTATGGGTGCAGTTTTATCTCAAGCTATTAATAATACAACACAACCCGTTGTGTTCTTTTCAAGAAAGTTATCACCTAGTCAAATGAATTAGTCAACTTTTGATAGGAAACTTTTAGCTATTTAGATTCATCTATTAAATAGTTTCAAACATTTTTTACACAGTAACCAATTTACAATTTGCACTGATCACAAACCATTAGTTCCATTCATTTCAAATCAGATAAAACTTCAAAACAATCACGTTATCTTTCAGACATCAGATATAGATATAAAAGTCGATTCTAACATTATTGCAGACACAATGTCACGCATTAATATATAATCCCTCCATTTTTCTTATCCTGATTTAAAAGAGATTAAACATGCAAAATCTGCTGATCTTCAATTACAACATCTTTTACAAGTCCAATCTCGAACTAATACTAATTTTACACTCATTATAACACTTCGGTGTGATGTCTCAACATCCATTTCTAAAATTTATGTTCCCGAAAAATGTCGCAAACAAGTTTTCCAAAAATTTCATATGTTTCACATCTTGGTATACGTGCAACTTGTCATTTATTAAAGACGCGTTTCTTTTGGCGTCACATGAGTAAAGACGAAAGAGAAATCTCCTATGCAGCATATAAATGTTCCACGAGAAAAATTTGAACACATACATATAGATCTTGTTGGGCCTCTTGCGCTTTCTTCTGGTTATTCATACATTTTAACAGTTATTGAACATTTTACTCGATGGCCAGAAGCATTCCAGTTATAGACACTTCAGGACTCGCAGTGCACTAAAGCTAGTTTTTTGGAACTTACCAAGGCTTTTGATTGTGATTTGTCACTCAGTTTTAACTCTTTTTAGGACCTGGACAATCTATTTTATATGCAGACGATACTAGCTTGATAACTAGACATATTTCAGGAACATAGCCTTACAAAATTTAATGTTCATTGATGTTCATATCGACAAAGCATTGGTTTCCTAGTAATCGCCTGACTTTGACTAGTGGCAAGACAGTGTCCATGACTTTTACACATGGACAGAGTGGTGAGTTTTTAAATTCGGAGAAGGGAATCAGATTTCTTGGGCTCCATGTGGATCTTGGACTTACATGGAACTCCCATGGGGAAGTTTTACCTTCTCGTTTAAATTCCACTGTCTTTCTGGTGAGGAATCTTTCGGATTTTTCTGTACCGCAAGCGCGGAGTAATTTCGTAACTACGGTTGCTGCATTCATATCTTGCGAGTTATATGAAATTCCAGATATAAGTGTTTGTTTAAGAGCAAAATCAGAAACGAAATATCGTAATAATTAATTAATTGTAAACGTTTACCCAAAGCCTTAGATCGTATTTAACCTTTTTCGTTTGTCGAAATTGGTAAATGTTTGATATTTAAGTAATAAATTTCGTAAAAGTAATCCTCTTAACATTTCGATTTTAAATTAGAATTTTATTATTTTTTTAAAAATTTATTTATCTCTAATGAACATTAACATCCTCATTTTTTACCTTGATTTAAACCCGTCCAGACTTTTATTGTCTCAACGCATACTCTCGCTTATACTTTAGTTTTTACTGCCCCATCAATCGTAATATTAATTTTTCGGCCACTTTGATCGCCCAATTACCTACTTGAATTCGAGGAAAAACTATCACCGATAAAATTACCATTTCAATTTAACCCCGCGGTCATCCATAACTCATCCCCGTCTTTATTCCATTCCAGGTTATTTCTTTTTTGAAACGAGAAGGGTCTCTAACGACCCCGATCGCTTAAAAATCGAAATTTACAACTCCATGCATTCCTCTCGATATTTGAATTTTTTCTTTTCGACCCACTCGAGGTCTTTTCTATGTTTCGATTCTTTCCCTACCTGCAACTTGCTACGTCACAGGTATATGGAGAGACTATTTCTTGACCACGCATTTAATGGCGGTGGGCGTTGAATTATTATTTTGGAAACAGTGGGAGAAGAGCCGATTTATTTTTTCTTCCTTTTTCAAATTCTATTCTTTCTTCTAGTCTTCTTCTAGTGGTGGGCGAGACCCTTTAACAATCATTTCTATGTTATTAAGGGTGCTTAACGTCTACGAATAGTTTTCTCGATTTTATTTGTGAGGGAATTCTTCTATTGTGTCTGTGTGGGAGAATTTAATTGTTTAAATTTCATGTTAATTACACGGTTAGTTATTCTTTTCTGCGGATAAGCTTGCTTCCTTGTTAGGTGAAATTCCAAGAGAATCCTTCTTAACAGCCAAAATGAACAAACAATAATACTCCTCCTGTTACTGATTGTCTTTTAATAAGATAAAATCAGAGTAGTACCAAAAATGATAATATTTAAAAAATCGCAAAGACGTTATTTTTAAAGATTAAGAAATGATTTTTATGTTAAATTGAAGCTAAATTCTTTATCTTTAAGAAAACGGCAAGTACACGTGATATTTGATAACAAAATTGTCGAGATATTCTAATTTATTGAAAACACTACCTTTTCGTATATTTAATTGGAACGTATTGATGTTAATAAAATTTATCTTCTAATCTATATAGGTCATAAAAACGAAATTTATCGTAAGTATTCTATAAAGATCGAGCTTTAAAATAAATTTTATTTCATCCCTTAAACATAATTAGAACCGGAGCTTTGAATTTTTAAAGATTGTGTTGTAAGATAAAATCAAATTAGTGCAAAAATGATAAAATTCAAAAAATCGCAGAGACGTTATTTTTGAAGATTAAGAAATGATTTTTATGTTAAAGTGAAGCTAAATTCCTTATCTTTAAGAAAACGGCAAGTAAACGCGATATTTGATAACAAAATTGACGAGATATTCTAATGTATTGAAAACACTACCTTTTCGTGTATTCAATTGGAACATATTGATGTGAATAAAATTTATTTTCTAATCTATGGGGGTCATAAGAACGAAATTTATCGTAAGTATTCTATAAAGATCGAGCTTTAAAATAAATTTTATTTCATCCCTTAATCATAATTAGAACCGGATTTATGAATTTTTAAAGATTGTGGTGTAGTAAGATAAAATTAGTGCCAAAAATGATAAAATTCAAAAAATCACAGAGACGTTATTTTTGAAGATTAAGAAATGATTTTTATGTTAAATTGAAGCTAAATTCTTTATCTTTAAGAAAACTGTAAGTAAACGTGATATTTGATAACAAAATTATTGAGATATTTTAATGTATTGAAAACACTACCTTTTCGTGTATTCGATTGGGACATGTTGAAGTTAATAAAATGTATCTTCTAATCTACGGGGGTTATGAAAATTAAGTTTGCCGGAAGTAATCTATAAAGATCGAGCTTTAAAATAAATTTTATTTCATCCCTTAATCATAATTAGAACTGGAGTTATGAGTTTTTAAAGATTGTGTTGTAATAAGATAAAATCAGATTAGTGCCAAAAATGATAAAATTCAAAAAATTGTTGATGCGTTATTTTTGAAGATTAAGAAATGATTTTTATATTAAATTGAAGCTAAATTCTTTGTCTTTAAGAAAACGGCAAGTAAACGTGATATTTGATAACAAAATTATTGAGATATTCTAATGTATTGAAAACACTACCTTTTCGTGTATTCGATTGGGGCATGTTGAGGTTAATAAAATGTATCTTCTAATCTATGGTGGTTATAAAAATTAAGTTTTCCGGAAGTAATCTATAAATATCGAGCTTTAAAATAAATTTTATTTCATCCCTTAATCATGATTAGAACTGGAGTTATGAGTTTTTAAAGATTGTGTTGTAATAATATAAAATCAGATTAGTGCCAAAAATGATAAAATTCAAAAAATGGTTGAGGCATTATTTTTAAAGATTAACAAATGATTTATATGTTAAACAGAAGCTAAATTCTTTGTCTTTAAGAAATCGGCAAGTAAACGCGATATTTGATAACAAAATTCTTGAGCTTGCTTCCTTGTTAGGTGAAATCCTAAGAGGACTATAGCTACTCTTCTCACCATCCAAAATGGACAAATAACAATACTCCTCCTGTTGTTGATTGTCTTTTAATAAGATTAGAGCCAAAAACGATAAAATTCAAAAAATCACAGAGACGTTATTTTTGAAGATTAAAAAAAGATTTTTATGTTAAATCGAAGCCAAATTCTTTATCATTAAGAAAATGGCAAGTAAACGCGATATTAGATAATAAAATTGTTGAGATATTCTAATGTATTGAAAACACTACCATTTTGTGTATTTAATTGGAACATGTTAATGTTAATAAAATTTATCTTCTAATCTACGGGGGTCATAAAAACGAAATTTATCGTAAGTATTCTACAAAGATCGAGCTTTAAAATAAATTTTATTTCATCCCTTAATCATAATTAGAACCGGATTTATGAATTTTTAAAGATTGTGGTGTAATAAGATAAAATTAGTGCCAAAAATGATAAAATTCAAAAAATCACAGAGACGTTATTTTTGAAGATTAAGAAATGATTTTTATGTTAAATTGAAGCTAAATTCTTTATCTTTAAGAAAACGGTAAGTAAACGCGATATTTGATAATAAAATTGTCGAGATATTCTAATTTATTGAAAACACTACCTTTTCGTGTATTCGATTGGGACATGTTGAAGTAAATAAAATGTATCTTTTAATCTATGGGGGTTATAAATATTAAGTTTGCCGGAAGTAATCTATAAAAATCGAGCTTTAAAATAAATTTTATTTCATCCCTTAATCATGATTAGAACTGGAGTTATGAGTTTTTAAAGATTGTGTTGTAATAAGATAAAATTAGATTAGTGCCAAAATTGATAAAGTTCAAAAAATCGTTGAGGCATTATTTTTAAAGATTAAGAAATGATTTATATGTTAAATTGAAGCTAAATTCTTTGTCTTTAAGAAATCGGCAAGTAAACGCGATATTTGATAACAAAATTCTTGAGATATTCTAATGTATTGAAAACACTATCTTTTCGTCTATTCGATTGGGACATGTTGAGGTTAATAAAATGTATCTTCTAATCTATGGGGGTTATAAAAATTAAGTTTGCCGGAAGTAATCTATAAAGATCGAGCTTTAAAATAAATTTTATTTCATCCCTTAATCATGATTAGAACTGGAGTTATGAGTTTTTAAAGATTGTGTTGTAATAATATAAAATCAGATTAGTGCCAAAAATGATAAAATTCAAAAAATGGTTGAGGCATTATTTTTAAAGATTAACAAATGATTTATATGTTAAACAGAAGCTAAATTCTTTGTCTTTAAGAAATCGGCAAGTAAACGCGATATTTGATAACAAAATTCTTGAGATATTCTAATGTATTGAAAACATTACCTTTTCGTGTATTCGATTGGGACATGTTGAAGTTAATAAAATGTATCTTCTAATCTATGGGGGTTATAAAAATTAAGTTTGCCGGAAGTAATCTATAAAGATCGAGCTTTAAAATAATTTTTATTTCATCCCTTAATGATGATTAGAACTGGAGTTATGAGTTTTTAAAGATTGTGTTGTAATAAGATAAAATCAGATTAGTGCCAAAAATGATAAAATTCAAAAAATCGTTGAGGCATTATTTTTAAAGATCAAGAAATGATTTATATGTTAAATTGAAGCTAAATTCTTTGTCTTTAAGAAATCGGCAAGTAAACGCGATATTTGATAACAAAATTCTTGAGATATTCTAATGTATTGAAAACACTATCTTTTCGTCTATTCGATTGGGACATGTTGAGGTTAATAAAATGTATCTTCTAATCTATGGGGGTTATAAAAATTAAGTTTGCCGGAAGTAATCTATAAAGATCTAGCTTTAAAATAAATTTTATTCCATCCCTTAATCATGATTAGAACTGGAGTTATGAGTTTTTAAAGATTGTGTTGTAATAAAATAAAAT